>NW_022995828.1:10209-16700 GCF_900245975.1 Drosophila guanche | reverse complement strand
CGGCACAGTACCTGAGTACACAGCCGGGAACTCCGTCAGGGCCCGGTGAAAATACGAGCTTAACTAATTGAAGTTCATGAAGTAAGGAGCCTTCATTAAACATTACATTAAACATACCATTCGACCTTGGTAAACTATATGGATACATATGATGACCTGGGTAGCTTTCCTGGGAATAGGTGGTTTGAAAAAATTGTGAAAAAAGATCGGCGATTGCCTGATCATGGTTTGCCGACATATTCAAAAATGATAGCGAGGATGGATGCGCGGACGTTCTACGCTTACTGTTTACAAAGCTGTAAAAGTGTTTAGGGTCCTGTGAAAAACGTATCCTGCATCGAAGGAGGTAGTTCCTATAGCATTGAACATTAAGAACAGTGCAATTTAACCGAGATATTAAGTAATTAGAAAGAGAAGGGGGGGAACCAACTTCTTGAGATTTTTTAAATAGTCTTGATTTTAGGTTCTTTAGACTGGATAACTCTTTGGCGAACGAAGGAGGTTTCACAGATCTAGTCGGACATGAAAGTGGGACACACGTGTCCTGTTTGTGCCTTCAATGACGTCAGTGCACGAGTACAGAGCGTACCAATCAATATTCCTAATTAAGCAATTGAGCTTCGTAAACTCGGCTTTACGAAAGCAGCGGACGCGTTCAGATAGCCTACCCGCACGATCCGATACAATAGGTCCAATATTTACAGACACTTCGAAAGTAGGATCATAGCAGTCTTCAGGTATAGTGAGCGGGAGTGCTCGTGTTAACAACGCTACGGTCGGATCCGAGACAAATCACAGAGCCGCCAATCCCACTAAAAGCAATCTCCTGCATGGATCCATTTTGCATTCATTGTTTTTTTGGGAGGGAGGAGGGCTGCGTTCTGCTGGGTTCCGCGCGTAACAGGCTTTGGCTTGGTGTCGCATGGGCCACTTGATGGTGCAGTCAGATGGTGCAAAAAACATTTTTTTTTCTTTTTTTTCTGGACGTGCATGATCGGAGGAGGAGGACAATCAACGAAATAAGCGCCGACAACTTTGATAAAACCAATATCTGCAGGAAAGAAACCAGAACGGTCGTTTGTCTATACATTTGAGTATTATAACTCATATAAATATGTGTACATTAATGGAAACCCATGAAACGATACCCTTTGCATATTCCGCAGTTTGAAAATATGACAGAGAATTTGCATATGGCTGAGAATAACATCTGCAGACTTCTTTAGTTTGCGCCCGTTGCAAAGTTGTAAAACGGCGCCTCCAAGCACCCTTCCTATTCAACATTGGCTAGTTTCGAGCCCAGATTGTCGCCATCGCCCCTTGGCACGACCCTGTGGAGCAGTACTTGGTCCAAAAAGGAAAACAACTTAAAACATTTTGTTAACAGCCCAGTCGGGTCTGTGTATTGGCGACATGAAGATACTGGCGTTCAAATAAGTTAAATAAATTAAAAATGCAAATAAATTCAATATAATCTCATTAATCTATAATAATTGTTTCCCTTTATGCCGTTTGATGACCTTAAGCCCTTAAACCATTTTCTATCTGTTCGTTTTTTCTGGCTTAAGCAATGTTTTTAATTCTGGAGTTAAAAGCTTATCTCGATTTGATAGAACATTTTAATACGAATTTATTTTAGGTCGAATTTTTCTGATACACTTTATATTATAAAACTGTAGAATGTTGTTTGTTTTAAGCAGTACATCTTTTGAATAAGTAACTGCGCGCGTTCTTATCGTCCACGACACCGATACATCGAGTGGAGATACCAATAGGTTAAGTAGATCACTAAGAACTATCGATAGTCGGGAAATCAAGACACTTCGATTTACTCAGCGTGCGGACCGGTAGTATACAAAAGGAAGTAATAAAAAGTATAAAAAAGTATAATAACTGACTGAGAAACCAAGTTTGTGTCCATTTCTCGGTTTTCTATGGGCCTTTTACTAAACGGAGTTCAAGTTGGCTGTGCTAATGCAATCATTTTTCACTCACATTCAAAGTGTTAAACAGTTAAGAAAAAACTTAATAAAAACACATCGAAAATTTCAAAAATCTGTGCGTACAAAACCTAAAGGTAAGCGAGATGCTTGGAAATATACAAGTTTTTCTGAAGTTTTGACAGTCTTTTAGACCATGTCTTTGCGACGAAGCATAAGGATTGAGCTTGCTGCCAGGGCTGCCGCCGCCACCCGGAATGAAACTAGTAGCGCCGTCCAGCGTACTGCAACCCACCGCATAAGGAATCGGCGTGCTGCCACCGCTATCCGAAATGCTACTAGTAGCGCCGTACAACGGCCACGGGGCGGTGGCCCCAGGGGACGTCTTCTCCGTGAGCTAAAAGAAATAATGCTCAATCCAACGGACGGTTGCCATGTGGAGTTCGTTGAAGACGATATAACCCACTGGCACTGCATTATTCTCGGCCCTTCCAATTCTCCCTATGAGGGAGGGCACTTTAAATTAGATGTATTATTTCCGGATAACTACCCGCATGTCCCGCCTCATGTACAATTTACGACTCAGATTTACCACTGCAACATCACCAGTGGCGGCCAGTTTTCCGATGGTATGTCCAGGCATAACATACTATCGGACATCTGGTCGCCTATCTTGACTGCAGATAAAGTTCTCCTATCGATCATGTCGCTGCTAGCAGATCCCAATCCTGACGACCCCATGGAAATCGTAGTTGCCAACATGTACAAGAGGGACCGAGAGCAGCACGACCGAGTCGCCAGAGAGTGGACCACACTCTACGCCATGCCATAAGTTCTATTTTGATAAGCATGCACATAATGCACAGTAACACCACCCAGAAATTCATACCCATATTCATACAAATATCAGAATTCTTATGACAATTCCCTGAAGATCTTTAACAAAAACTATATCGTGTGTTCCACGTTAGCATTCTCTTCTGAAGATTGTTACATATATACATGAAAGTGGTTAACAAAATATATTACAAATCTGTGGCCTCTTTCAAAAGCAATGTTGTCTGATTAAATGGTGGTCTCCAAAATTTTAAAAAGGTACGAGGTACGGTACCCAGTAAGAAATCTGTACCTTATTTACTCTTCGAGTACCGGGTATAAAAAAGGTACTGAGAACCGTGTTGAGTGGTTTAATTGTCGCCTATATACTGTAACAACAACTGGAGATATATCCGAAATTTATCTGCAATGTTAAGGCTATTTCCTTACAAATTTTAATTTTGCCTTGATTTACACATAGTTTTCATAAAATGAAATGAATTGGATTGAAATCAGCTGTCAAAGAATAAATAATGTAGATTTTTAATCGAATAGATTTCATCCAATTCTAATTACAATTTCCGAATGTCTGGACGTTGATATGCAATGACTGCACCATCAAGTGGCCCATGCGACACCAAGCCAAAGCCACGCAGCCCTCCTCCCGCCCAACCGACCGAGGGGCGCTGCCGCATGACGCGCGGCGCGATTAACCGAACCGGTCGCGAGCATGCAGGAAAGATAGATGTTAGATAGATGGATTCGAGGAAAATATCGAGCAAGTATAGCTAAGCAAGCAAAACTATCGAAGTCAGAAACAAGACAAAGCTAAAATGAAACTAACTACGGGAGAGGTAGGCTAGTATAAGAGATTTAAGAAGAGGAAGAGAGTTAGTCGAGGATATAATGTGATAGAGGGAATTATAATCAAAGCATAAGACCCTAAAGGGTTCGTGCAAGGCATAATTCGATCTGCACAGTGGAAGGAACAAAGGAATATAGTTTCTAGTGGGTCTAATGGGAATCGTAAAGTTTACGCGGCTCAACAAGTCAGGGCTGTCTACATCCCCCTTGATCAAGTTGTGCATAAAAATTACACCAAGCATTTTTCTACGACTAACTAAGGATGGAAGATTTATTAAAAGAAGTCTACTACGGTAGGATGGCAGTCTCACAGTTGCATCCCAGTTGAGGCCCCGTGAAAAGTAAGGGGCCTAAATGGCTACTCCAGAAGTAACCATAACAGGTAAAGATAAGGAGTTTTTGAAAAGAACCCTTTGAGACCTGGAACACAGGTAGCTAGAAACCCATCTCAAAAGATTGGGCGGAAACCCTAGAAGGTCGAGCTTTTGTGCAATAAGAGAATGGTTTACACAATCGAATGCCTTACTAAAGTCAGTGTAAATAACATCCGTCTGCAAGTTACCTTGGAATCCTTTATTGACAACGGAAGTGAACTCTAAAAGAATAGTGGTTGTTGATAGTCGCCGTATAAATCCGTGCTGAGCTGGAGATATAAGTGATTTGCAGAGATGCTGCAAGTGCGGATAACTTAGATATACCTCTATAGTTTTTAGCGTCAGACTTGCTACCTTTCTTATGGAGAGGAATTATAAAAGATTCCTTCCAGATGGGGGGAAAGCTAGAAGAATGGATGGATAGAGTGAATAGTTTAAGCAAGGGTTTTAAGGTCCGCACAGAGACTCGGCACAGTACCTGAGTACACAGCCGGGAACTCCGTCAGGGCCCGGTGAAAATACGAGCTTAACTAATTGAAGTTCATGAAGTAAGGAGCCTTCATTAAACATTACATTAAACATACCATTCGACCTTGGTAAACTATATGGATACATATGACCTGGGTAGCTTTCCTGGGAATAGGTGGTTTGAAAAAATTGTGAAAAAGATCGGCGATTGCCTGATCATTGTTTGCCGACATATTCAAAAATGCTACGCTTACTGTTTACAAAGCTGTAAAAGTGTTTAGGGTCCTGTGAAAAACGTATCCTGCATCGAAGGAGGTAGTTCCTATAGCATTGAACATTAAGAACAGTGCAATTTAACCGAGCTATTAAGTAATTAGAAAGAGAAGAGGGAGACCCAACTTCTTGAGATTTTTTAAATAGTCTTGATTTTAGGTTCTTTAGACTGGATAACTCTTTGGTGAACCAAGGAGGTTTCACAGATCTAGTCGAACATGAAAGTCGAACACACGTGTCCTGTTTGTGCCTTCAATGACGTCAGTGCACGAGTACAGACCGTACCAATCAATATTCCTAATTAAGCAATTGAGCTTCGTAAACTCGGCTTTACGAAAGCAGCGGACGCGTTCAGATAGCCTACCCGCACGATCCGATACAATAGGTCCAATATTTACAGACACTTCGAAAGTAGGATCATAGCAGTCTTCAGGTATAGTGAGCGGGAGTGCTCGTGTTAACAACGCTACGGTCGGATCCGAGACAAATCACAGAGCCGCCAATCCCACTAAAAGCAATCTCCTGCATGGATCCATTTTGCATTCATTGTTTTTTTGGGAGGGAGGAGGGCTGCGTTCTGCTGGGTTCCGCGCGTAACAGGCTTTGGCTTGGTGTCGCATGGGCCACTTGATGGTGCAGTCAGATGGTGCAAAAAACATTTTTTTTTCTTTTTTTTCTGGACGTGCATGATCGGAGGAGGAGGACAATCAACGAAATAAGCGCCGACAACTTTGATAAAACCAATATCTGCAGGAAAGAAACCAGAACGGTCGTTTGTCTATACATTTGAGTATTATAACTCATATAAATATGTGTACATTAATGGAAACCCATGAAACGATACCCTTTNGGCACGACCCTGTGGAGCAGTACTTGGTCCAAAAAGGAAAACAACTTAAAACATTTTGTTAACAGCCCAGTCGGGTCTGTGTATTGGCGACATGAAGATACTGGCGTTCAAATAAGTTAAATAAATTAAAAATGCAAATAAATTCAATATAATCTCATTAATCTATAATAATTGTTTCCCTTTATGCCGTTTGATGACCGTAAGCCCTTAAACCATTTTCTATCTGTTCGTTTTTTCTGGCTTAAGCAATGTTTTTAATTCTGGAGTTAAAAGCTTATCTCGATTTGATAGAACATTTTAATACGAATTTATTTTAGGTCGAATTTTTCTGATACACTTTATATTATAAAACTGTAGAATGTTGTTTGTTTAAGCAGTACATCTTTTGAATAAGTAACTGCGCGCGTTCTTATCGTCCACGACACCGATACATCGAGTGGAGATACCAATAGGTTAAGTAGATCACTAAGAACTATCGATAGGCGTGAAATCAAGACACTTCGATTTACTCAGCGTGCGGACCGGTAGTATACAAAAGGAAGTAATAAAAAGTATAAAAAAGTATAATAACTGACTGAGAAACCAAGTTTGTGTCCATTTCTCGGTTTTCTATGGGCCTTTTACAAAACGGAGTTCAAGTTGGCTGTGCTAATGCAATCATTTTTCACTCACATTCAAAGTGTTAAACAGCTAAGAAAAAACTTAACAAAAACACATCGAAAATTTCAAAAATCTGTGCGTACAAAACCTAAAGGTAAGCGAGATGCTTGGAAATATACAAGTTTTTCTGAAGTTTTGACAGTCTTTTAGACCATGTCTTTGCGACGAAGCATAAGGATTGAGCTTGCTGCCAGGGCTGCCGCCGCCACCCGGAATGAAACTAGTAGCGCCGTCCAGCGTACTGCA
>NW_022995828.1:8400-10116 GCF_900245975.1 Drosophila guanche | reverse complement strand
GCCACGGGGCGGTGGCCCCAGGGGACGTCTTCTCCGTGAGCTAAAAGAAATAATGCTCAATCCAACGGACGGTTGCCATGTGGAGTTCGTTGAAGACGATATAACCCACTGGCACTGCATTATTCTCGGCCCTTCCAATTCTCCCTATGAGGGAGGGCACTTTAAATTAGATATATTATTTCCAGATAACTACCCGTATGTCCCGCCTCATGTACAATTTACGACTCAGATTTACCACTGCAACATCACCAGTGGCGGCCACATATGCCTGGACATACTATCGAACAACTGGTCGCCTATCTTGACTGCAGATAAAGTTCTCCTATCGATCATGTCGCTGCTAGCAGATCCCAATCCTGACGACCCCATGGAAATCGTAGTTGCCAACATGTACAAGAGGGACCGAGAGCAGCACGACCGAGTCGCCAGAGAGTGGACCACACTCTACGCCATGCCATAAGTTCTATTTTGATAAGCATGCACATAATGCACAGTAACACCACCCAGAAATTCATACCCATATTCATACAAATATCAGAATTCTTATGACAATTTCCTGAAGATCTTTAACAACAACTATATCGTGTGTTCCACGTTAGCATTCTCTTCTGAAGATTGTTACATATATACAAGAAAGTGGTTAACAAAATATATTACAAATCTGTGGCCTCTTTCAAAAGCAATGTTGTCTGATTAAATGCATTGGTGGTCTCCAAAATTTTAAAAAGGTACGAGGTACGGTACCCAGTAAGAAATCTGTACCTTATTTACTCTTCGAGTACCGGGTATAAAAAAGGTACTGAGAACCGTGTTGAGTGGTTTAATTGTCGCCTATATACTGTAACAACAGCTGGAGATATCTCCGAAATTTATCTGCAATGTTAAGGCTATTTCCTTACAAATTTTAATTTTGCCTTGATTTACACATAGTTTTCATAAAATGAAATGAATTGGATTGAAATCAGCTGTCAAAGAATAAATAATGTAGATTTTTAATCGAATAGATTTCATCCAATTTTAATTACAATTTCCGAATGTCTGGACGTTGATATGCAATGACTGCACCATCAAGTGGCCCATGCGACACCAAGCCAAAGCCACGCAGCCCTCCTCCCGCCCAAACGACCGAGGGGCGCTGCCGCATGACGCGCGGCGCGATTAACCGAACCGGTCGCGAGCATGCAGGAAAGATAGATGTTAGATAGATGGATTCGAGGAAAATATCGAGCAAGTATAGCTAAGCAAGCAAAACTATCGAAGTCAGAAACAAGACAAAGCTAAAATGAAACT
Organism: Drosophila guanche; assembly: GCF_900245975.1. Classification (NCBI taxonomy): domain Eukaryota; kingdom Metazoa; phylum Arthropoda; class Insecta; order Diptera; family Drosophilidae; genus Drosophila; species Drosophila guanche. The sequence goes on along the minus strand of NW_022995828.1, from coordinate 8,826 downwards.
AACTACGGGAGAGGTAGGCTAGTATAAGAGATTTAAGAAGAGGAAGAGAGTTAGTCGAGGAAATAATGTGATAGAGGGAATTATAATCAAAGCGTAAGACTCTAAAGGGTTCGTGCAAGGCATAATTCGAACTGCACAGTGGAAGGAACAAAGGAATATAGTTTCTAGTGGGTCTAATGGGAATCGTAAAGTTTACGCGGCTCAACAAGTCAGGGCTGTCTACATCCCCCTTGATCAAGTTGTGCATAAAAATTACACCAAGCATTTTTCTACGACTAACTAAGGATGGAAGATTTATTAAAAGAAGTCTACTACGGTAGGATGGCAGTCTCACAGTTGCATCCCAGTTGAGGCCCCGTGAAATGGCTGCCCTGTGGTACTCCAGAAGTAACCATAACAGGTAAAGATAAGGAGTTTTTGAAAAGA
>NW_022995828.1:0-4322 GCF_900245975.1 Drosophila guanche | reverse complement strand
CCTGGAACACAGGTAGCTAGAAACCCATCTCAAAAGATTGGGCGGAAACCCTAGAAGGTCGAGCTTTTGTGCAATAAGAGAATGGTTTACAGAATCGAATGCCTTACTGAAGTCAGTGTATATATCTCTATAGTTTTTAGCGTCAGACTTGCTACCTTTCTTATGGAGAGGAATTATAAAAGATTACTTCCAGATGGGGGGAAAGCTAGAAGAATGGATGGATAGAGTGAATAGTTTAAGCAAGGGTTTTAAGGTCCGCACAGAGACTCGGCACAGTACCTGAGTACACAGCCGGGAACTCCGTCAGGGCCCGGTGAAAATACGAGCTTAACTAATTGAAGTTCATGAAGTAAGGAGCCTTCATTAAACATTACATTAAACATACCATTCGACCTTGGTAAACTATATGGATACATATGATGACCTGGGTAGCTTTCCTGGGAATAGGTGGTTTGAAAAAATTGTGAAAAAAGATCGGCGATTGCCTGATCATGGTTTGCCGACATATTCAAAAATGATAGCGAGGATGGATGCGCGGACGTTCTACGCTTACTGTTTACAAAGCTGTAAAAGTGTTTAGGGTCCTGTGAAAAACGTATCCTGCATCGAAGGAGGTAGTTCCTATAGCATTGAACATTAAGAACAGTGCAATTTAACCGAGCTATTAAGTAATTAGAAAGAGAAGAGGGAGACCCAACTTCTTGAGATTTTTTAAATAGTCTTGATTTTAGGTTCTTTAGACTGGATAACTCTTTGGTGAACCAAGGAGGTTTCACAGATCTAGTCGGACATGAAAGTCGAACACACGTGTCCTGTTTGTGCCTTCAATGACGTCAGTGCACGAGTACAGAGCGTACCAATCAATATTCCTAATTAAGCAATTGAGCTTCGTAAACTCGGCTTTACGAAAGCAGCGGACGCGTTCAGATAGCCTACCCGCACGATCCGATACAATAGGTCCAATATTTACAGACACTTCGAAAGTAGGATCATAGCAGTCTTCAGGTATAGTGAGCGGGAGTGCTCGTGTTAACAACGCTACGGTCGGATCCGAGACAAATCACAGAGCCGCCAATCCCACTAAAAGCAATCTCCTGCATGGATCCATTTTGCATTCATTGTTTTTTTGGGAGGGAGGAGGGCTGCGTTCTGCTGGGTTCCGCGCGTAACAGGCTTTGGCTTGGTGTCGCATGGGCCACTTGATGGTGCAGTCAGATGGTGCAAAAAACATTTTTTTTTTTCTTTTTTTTCTGGACGTTGATATGCAATGTGGGATTGACGGCTCTTGCATGATCGGAGGAGGAGGACAATCAACGAAATAAGCGCCGACAACTTTGATAAAACCAATATCTGCAGGAAAGAAACCAGAACGGTCGTTTGTCTATACATTTGAGTATTATAACTCATATAAATATGTGTACATTAATGGAAACCCATGAAACGATACCCTTTGCATATTCCGCAGTTTGAAAATATGACAGAGAATTTGCATATGGCTGAGAATAACATCTGCAGACTTCTTTAGTTTGCGCCCGTTGCAAAGTTGTAAAACGGCGCCACCAAGCTCCCTTCCCATTCAACATTGGCTAGTTTCGAGCCCAGATTGTCGCCATCGCCCCTTGGCACGACCCTGTGGAGCAGTACTTGGTCCAAAAAGGAAAACAACTTAAAACATTTTGTTAACAGCCCAGCCGGGTCTGTGTCTTGGCGACATGAAGATACTGGCGTTCAAATAAGTTAAACAAATTAAAAATGCAAATAAATTCAATATAATTTCATTAATCTATAATAATTGTTTCCTTTTTTGCCGTTTGATGGCCTTAAGCTCGTTTAGAGGCACGGTGGTAATTTATCTTTCAACTTCAGTGGCATTGTTGCCTCCATTTGATTGAGACTATACTCTCTGTTTGCTAGGTACCCTCTCGGAAATTAAAACAGATCTTTATTTTACTACCAATACTATCAATACCGCACATATACTATCGGACCCACAAAATACTATCGTCTGACTTTCTAGATTTTTTCGGCATGTTTTTTTTGTTTGATCTGAGTACTGACTGGCGTAAAGCCACTAGAAAGTAAAGTTTTGTTTTATTTATTTAAAATTGTACACACTCGAAATCTTACAACTGACCGAACGCTGGATCGGCTGGCGGGCGTGCCGAAAGACAAGCTGGTCGAGGCCCATGGCAGCTTCCACACCAACTACTGCATTAAGCGTATAATGGAATACGGCATTGCCTGGATGAAGGAGAAGATCTTCGCTGATCGGCTGCCCAAGTGCACGGCATGCAAGAAAATTGTGAAGCCGGATATTGTTTTCTTAGGAGAAGACTTGCCCGAGAAGTTCCACAAAAGTTTGGATGGAGACTTCAAGGAGTGCGAGCTGCTGATCATCATGGGCACCTCGCTGGAATTGCATCCGTTTGCAGCTGTGGCGTAGTACCCTGGACCGCGCTGTGTGCGTCTCTTGATCAATCGCGATGCCGTGGGTCGTCCCAAGTTTACCACCTGGATGGAGGACCAAAATAACGACTGTCTGCGGCAGCATCCACTTGGCACTGGGCTCGACGAGAACAGCGAGCATTCAAATGCCACTTTCACCCACCTACGTTGAGGCTCTCAGGTACTTTATCCGATTTTGAGATATATTAATTAGTATTTTTTCAAGTTCATCCCACCGTAGAGTGACCGATGAAAACAGCGCTGGCGCAGCACAGCTCAATGATCAGACGATGAACATCAGACAGCAGATTGCAGCTCCAGCTCGAAAACATCATCACATCCGTTCTTGTGAACTCCTCTCTCGAGTTCGAAGTATCGGCATTGTGGATGGTTCAGCAGAACAGCAGGTTCAGGACAGCCCAATCGATGCTGCCCAGGCAAGCGGCAGTGACCCTCCTTCTAGAGCGAATAGAGAAAGACCACAGTCTGAATGGTCTTGCCGAGGCCCATCTCATCGGCTAGAATGGTGTCGATGGCCTGTCGAGGCTCTTCAGGTACTTTATCCGATTTTGAGATATTTTAATTAGTATTGATTCAAGTTCATCCCACCGTAGTGTGTGCGATGAAAACAGCGTTGGCGCAGCACAGCTCATTGATCAGACGATGAACATCAGATAGCAGACTGCAGCTCCAGCTCGAAAACATCATCACTTCCGATCTTGTGAACCAAGTACCAAGCGGATGCTGCCGCAGACAGTCGTCATTTTGGTCATCCATCCAGGTGGTAAACTTGGGACGACCCACGGCATCGCGATTGATCAAGAGACGCACACAGCGCGGTCCAGGGTACTACGCCACAGCTGCAAACGGATGCAATTCCAGCGAGCTGCCCATGATGATCAGCAGATCGCACTCCTTGAAGTCTCCATCCAAACTTTTGTGGAACTTCTCGGGCAAGTCTTCTCCTAAGAAAACAATATCCGGCTTCACAATTTTCTTGCATGCCGTGCACTTGGGCAGCCGATCAGCGAAGATCTCCTCCTTCATCCAGGCAATGCCGTATTCCTTCTTGCACTTAATGCAGTGGTTTGTGTGGAAGCTGCCATGGGCCTCGACCAGCTTGTCTTCCGGCACGCCCGCCAGCCGGTCCAGCGTTCGGCCAGTTGTAAGATTTTGAGTGTGTACAATTTTAAATAAATAAAACAAAACTCTACGCCAACTTTAACTTGAAAAATGTGTATCAAAATATCTGTATTGCTTTTAAATGGAGTTTGTAGGGGGAAAACGGTGTAGATAGGCCAATATTAACATGAGAGCTTCTCACGAACATTTCCGAACATTTGTAAACCTTTACAAATTATTGTAAATAATTAATTACATTAACATAAATGAAGCAACACGGAAATTTAAATATTTACATATTTGTAATTACGAGTGTGTATGCCATTGCAGTATCCCTATCCCACTTGATCGCAACCTGAAGACACCCTGGGAACATCAGAGAGAAGGCAAGAAAGCACTCACACAAAATGCAAGATTCCAGAGCAAACCAATTGTATTTTCCATACGGATTTGCATGATTTAAAAGAACATTAAACTTTAACAACGTCGTCAAAAACAATAAGACAGTGCAACAAAAAATCGATAAGATGTTGAAAACAGGACAGGAGCCTTACCAGAACTTTGGTAAAATAAAACCATACATATACACTCCCAATCAGACGAATAGACTCACAAATTTTCGAATTGAAAAAAGTTTCTAAAAATCCAGCTACGAATGATAGTGGAACAAATTTATTTTTCCATTAATCAAGGCTCTTTTCCTTATTTAAAAAGTAAAGAATTTGACTTCTAAGTTAAAAGGTTTTTTTTGTGAA
>NW_022995827.1:23335-26450 GCF_900245975.1 Drosophila guanche | reverse complement strand
TTACCATACATATCAGAAGGTTTATATTTAATAACTATATAAAATGTTTACAATTTACTTATATTTAGCTCCTATAGTAGCTGTAGTATTAATAGGATTAAATTATTTAATATCTAATGAAAACCCATATGTAGAAAAAAATGGACCTTTTGAATGTGGATTTACATCATATCAACAAACAAGATCAGCTTTTAATGTTGCTTTCATTTTAGTAGCTATTTTATTCTTACCATTTGATTTAGAAATATCTTCAATTTTACCTTACGTTGTTAGTGCTTATTCTAATGGTTTATATGGTTTATCTATATTAATTATTTTCTTATTATCTTTAGTTATCGCTTTTGTTTATGAAATAAACTTAGGTGCTTTAAACTTAGAAAGACGTTTTACACCTATTGTTAAACCTTTAATTAATAAATTATATCCTATTAATAAATAATATATAATTTATTTTTATATCTATTCATATTTACAATATTTAACATATATATTTTGATTAAAATTCCCTGGCTTCGCCCAGGTATTATTATTTAATATTAACTTACACTTTAGTATGGGAAGGTTTTATATATATATATCATCATATAATATATATATTATATAGGTAAGTTATTATAGTCTATATCTCAATGGTAGAGAGATCGATTGATAATCGATAGATGTAAGTTCAATTCTTACTAGACTAATATTGAGTCGTTGACTAATTGGCAAGTCCCCTAGATTTGAGTTAGGTATATGTATGTTCGAATCATACCGATTCAGTTATTTATATAATACCCGGGCAATGCCCGGGGATCCTCCAGCGCAATACCTTATCCACCCTCAAAGAGGGGGGATAAGGGGATAAAATAATATTATTGTGTTGGGTATTTTTTGCTTTGGTAGCTTAATGGTTAAAGCCTTATAATGTCACTATAAGAGATGTCAGTTCGAGTCTGATGCAAAGCGTATTAATGGATAGCTCGGCATTGGTAAGCCAACCTACTTGCTACGTAGTTGTTTTAAACTCTCAGCGTTCGAATCGCTGGTTATCCGTATATATAATATATTTAAACTTTTCTAACAATATTATAGGGGTTTTATTATTTAATAGTATAGCTTAGGTATTAAATATTTAATAATTCCTTGACTAAGCTAAGGGATCGCAAGCGCTATAGCGCTGGCGATTCCAGGATGTAGTTCAAGAAATTCCAGTGTAATTGGACTAAGGTTTAATTATATATTAAAATATCCCGAACTACGTTTGGAGATATATATTGACATATAACACAATGGTTAGTGTGTATTACTACGGATAATAATATGTAAGTTCGAATCTTACTATGTCATTATATAGGCAAGATTTAGATAAAAGATAAATAAAAAAGAAAGAAAGAAAAAGAAATATATAAAAATAAATAAAATGACATTTAGAAAAAGTAATGCCTATCTATCATTATTAAATAGTTATATGATAGATAGTCCACAACCTAGTTCAATAAATTATTGATGAAACTTAGGTTCATTATTAGGATTATGTTTAGTAATACAAATAGCTTCAGGTATATTTTTAGCTATGCATTATAGTTCAAATATAGAATTAGCTTTTAATTCAGTAGAGCATATAATGAGAGATGTTAATTCTGGTTGATTAATCAGATATATACATGCTAATGGTGCATCTTTCTTCTTTATATGTATGTATTTACATATAGGAAAAGCTTTATATTATGGTAGTTATAAAGCACCTAGATTTTTAGTTTGATGTATAGGTGTTATAATATTTATATTAACAATAGCTACAGCTTTTATGGGATACTGTTTAGTATATGGACAAATGTCTCATTGAGGTGCTACTGTTATTACTAACTTATTATCAGCTATACCATTTATAGGTGGAGATATTGTACCGTTAACCCCAATAACACCATTACTTATTTATATTTATGTTATTTATATTTTTTATATTTATAATAATTTACAATTATTATCTAATAATACTCAGCATAATTGCGCTAAGTTTCCAATAACCAAATATAATGTAAATAACCCCCGGACATTGTCCGGGGGATATAACCGGACTAAGTCCGGTCATTTTAAAGAAAATAATATGGCCGGACAATGTCCGGCTATATCCCCAGGATTACATCCAGGGAATATTAATACTCAGGTAATGCTTGAAAATAATCAGCATATATGTAATAATCATACTGTAAATAATATTAAAGAAGATATAGATTTAATTTTATTATATAAATTTATAGGTTTTATAGATGGAGATGGTTATATTAGAATATCTAAAAAGATTAAAGATAAGATTAATTATATATATATATCATTAATTATAAATTTAAACGAAAATGAAACAGATTTATTAAAATTATTTCAATCTAGATTACAAATGGGTAAAGTATATAATATAACACCTAAAAAAGGTAATAAATTAATAAGATTAGAAATAAATAAAACTGAAATAATTAATAAATTAATACCTTTATTAGATAAATATAATATACAATTTTTAACTGAAACAAGACAAAAACAATATTTATTAGTTAAATATATAAATAATAATAATATTATTAAGTATGAAGATATTAAATTAAATGAAAATAATATAGATAAATATATTAATAATAATATAATTAAATCTAATTTTAATAAATTAAATTATTTTAAATATTGATTAATTGGATTTACTATGGCAGAAGGTTCATTTTTTATGAAAAATAATAATGATATCTGTTTTCAATTAAAACAAAAATATAATTTTGAATTATTTAAATCTATTTTATTATATTTTAATATAAATAAAGGTTTATCTATTAATAAAGATAAGTATATACAATTAACTATATCTTCTATTAAAAATATACAAAATATTATAATATTCTTTAATAGTTATAAATTATTAGGTTATAAATTATTACAATATAATATTTGATTATCAAATATTAATAAAAATAAAAGATATATAAATATTAATATAAATAAGTAAAATTAAAATACAAACATATAAGCTGCAATATAATATAAATTATATAGAAAAAAAAAAGTAAATTTCATAGAAATTCTAATATAAAGGACAATATGAAGAGAAATATAATTAATAAATAACATAGATATAAAAATATAA
>NW_022995827.1:19478-22838 GCF_900245975.1 Drosophila guanche | reverse complement strand
TATATCAATTAAAACAAAAATATAATTTTGAATTATTTAAATCTATTTTATTATATTTTAATATAAATAAAGGTATATCTATTAATAAAGATAAGTATATACAATTAACTATATCTTATATTAAAAATATACAAAATATTATAATATTCTTTAATAGTTATAAATTATTAGGTTATAAATTATTACAATATAATATTTGATTATCAAATATTAATAAAAATAAAAGATATATAAATATTAATATAAATAAGTAAAATCAAAATACAAACATATAAGCGGCCATATACTGTAAAGTATATAGGAAAAATAAGGTGAATTTCATAGAAATCCTTATATTAAGGACAATATGAAGCGAAGTATATTCTATATGAATAATATATATATATATATATATTATAAGGAATATAAACGTTCAACGACTAGTTAATGAGTACATATAACAATATTTAACCACGAGCGCCTTATATCCATATTGTTTAATATGGATAATGACATAGTCTAATCTTATAAGTAATTATAAGTAAATATATTTAAATAATATATAAAATGGTGAAAAATAATTTATGTTATATGAGGAGGTTTCTCAGTAAGTAATCCAACAATACAAAGATTCTTTGCTTTACATTACTTATTACCATTTATCTTAGCTGCTTTAGTAGTTATGCATTTTATGGCTTTACATATACATGGTTCATCTAACCCTGTAGGTATATCTGGTAATGTTGATAGAATACCAATGCATTCATATTATATATTTAAAGATTTAATTACAGTATTTATATTCTTATTTGCATTTAGTTTATTTGTGTTCTTTTCACCTAATACTATGGGTCACCCTGATAACTATATACCTGGTAACCCTATGGTTACACCTGCTTCAATTGTACCTGAATGATATTTATTACCTTTCTATGCTATATTAAGATCTATACCTGATAAATTAGGTGGAGTTGTAGCTATGTTTGGAGCTTTATTAATATTATTAGTTTTACCTGTTACTGATAGATCTATTATTAGAGGTAATACTTTTAAAATATTATCTAAATTATCATTCTTTATGTTTATAGGTAATTTCTTCTTATTATTACACTTAGGTGAATTACATGTTGAAGTTCCTTTCATACAATTAGGTCAATTTGCTACTGCTTATTACTTCTCTTACTTTATTATCTTAGTTCCTGTTATATCATCTTTAGAAAATATATTATTCTATATAGGTAATAAATAAATATTAAGTTTTAATAAGGTTTAATCTTTATATTTATTCATATATTAAATATATAGCCAGCGCGAATGCGCTGGCTATTTCCTCCTTTTTTTTAAATACAATTTAGATTTTTATAATCTTCTTATAGGTAAGCGGTTATGATGAAATGGTAGACATAGGACACTTAAGATGTCCGGGCTTAGACCGTGTAGGTTCGACTCCTGCTAACCGTAATATATATATATAATAATAATGGCCAGCGTGTATACGCTGGCTTTTATCCCTTTCTTATAATGCTTGGGAGAGGTTATATATATTAATGGGGAGGTTCTAATGTTGGTAATTAGACCTAAATTGTAGCTTTAGTGCCGTAGTGCTGCGACTGTTCGATTCAGTCCCTCCTCAAGGTAGCTATAGTTCAAAGGTAGAACACTCGTATGTGGCGCGATATATCTGAGTTCAAGTCTCAGTAGTTATCCTTTAGCTTAGGTAGTTCAATGGTTAGAACAGATGCCTCATATGCATCTAATGTAGGTTCAATTCCTGCCTTAGGCATATAAATATTATTAATATTGCCGTATAAGCTAACCAGGCATAGCGTCCGTTTTGTAATCGGAAGGTGTGGGGTTCGATTCCTCAATACGGCAAATTTTATTATAGACCATATGATCTAATGGTATGATACTACTACTTCACAGTATATATATGGGTTCGATTCCCGTTATGGTTATATATTTTATTATTCTTTTTATATTTTTATAAGAGAATATAATTATATATATATATATATATATTATAGTGACAATAGGTTAACTGGTAAACCCTGGCACTTCCAATGCTACTTTGCGTGTTCGATCCACGCTTGTCATATATTGAACATTGTTATCTATGGTTAGGTGTATTAATTGCAAATTAATTTCTTAGGGTTCAATTCCCTCAATGTTCTTTTAGAACTCAAGTTATTTATTATATTTATGATTATAATTATATACTATTAATAAATATATTTAAATATTATCTAAATCTAGGTAAACATTAATATAACCTTTATAAAATATACAACCCAGCGCAATAATATTATATTATTGCGCTGGGTTGTATATTTCCTTTATAACAGATTGTTGCGTAATTGGTAACGTGTCTACATTGGGTGTAGAAGAATGGGGGTTCAAGTCCCTTCAATCTGATAGAATCATAATATAAATTATAATTATATTAATTTTATTATTTTTAATGTATCTACATAATTACTTTATGTTTTACCTGAAAATATAAAATAATATAATCCCCGGGCACTACCCAGGGATCCCCAGCGCTGTTGCGCTGGGTATTATATTTATGTAAATTATAAATATTATAAATATGCCACAATTAGTACCATTTTATTTCTTAAATTTATTAACATTCGGTATCTTAGCTATAGCTATATTATTATATATAATATCTACTATATTATTACCTAATATATTAAGATTATTAATAGCTAGAACTATAATAGTTAAATTATAAATAAATAAAAAGCTAGTTCATATGTACTAGTTATTTTCAGGCAAAACTTGGAAATTATAAATATAAATATATATATATAATATATTAATATATATATATATAAATATCCTGTTAAAAGAGAAGGAAATAAAGAGAAAAAAAATGATATTTTCACCATTAGATCAATTTGAGATCAAACCTTTATTTACAATAAATAATATATTAACATTAAGTTTAACTAATTATGTTATATATTTAATATTAGTTGTTGTTTTAATATACGGTATGATTAGTTTTTTAAACAATGCTAAATTAGGATTAAACAGATGAGGTGTAGCTTTATTAGCTATATATGATACTATATTAAATATGGTTAATAGTCAAATAGGACCACGTGGTGGTTATTATTTCCCATTAATATTTACTTTATTTAATTTTATATTATTTGCTAATTTAATATCTATGATACCTTATTCTTTTGCTATATCTGCTCAATTAGTTGCTATAGTTTCATTAAGTTTAAGTTTATGAATAGGTGTTACTTTATTAGGTTTATGTAGACATGGTTTATTTTTCTTTTCATTACTTGTGTCTAGTGCTACATCTTTGGCTTCAGTACCTGTTTTATTTTTAATTTAAAGATTATCTTATATTTCTAGATCTAT
>NW_022995827.1:13732-18955 GCF_900245975.1 Drosophila guanche | reverse complement strand
TAATATTTACTTTATTTAATTTTATATTATTTGCTAATTTAATATCTATGATACCTTATTCTTTTGCTATATCTGCTCAATTAGTTGCTATAGTTTCATTAAGTTTAAGTTTATGAATAGGTGTTACTTTATTAGGTTTATCTAGACATGGTTTAGTTTTCTTTTCATTATTTGTGCCTAGTGGTACACCTTTAGCTTTAGTACCTGTTTTAGTTTTAATTGAAACATTATCATATAGTTCTAGAGCTATATCTTTAGGTTTACGTTTATCAGCTAATGTTTTATCTGGTCACTTATTAATGTTAATATTAGGTTCATTAATCTTTAATTTAATGTCTACTTCTATTATTGGTTTCGTTAGTGGTTTCATACCTATGTTAGGTGTTGTTGCTATCGTTATCTTAGAATTTGCTATCTCTATGATACAAGCTTATGTATTCTGTATCTTATTCTCAGGTTACATTAAAGATGCTTTAGATTTACATTAATATTTAACATATTAAACACCCTATCCCAGGTTATACCTGGATATTATTTATTCATTATTTCATTTATTTATTTATAAAATAATATATTATTTTAATATTTTCCCCCCCCCTTACTTTTATAATAAGTAAAGAGGAAGAAATATATATAAACATATATTATATATAAACATATATAATATATATTATAAATGAATAAATAAATTATAAATATATAATGCCCAACGCAGTCGCGTTGGGGATCCTCTGGGCTTCGCCCGGGAATTAAGCACCTCATCAGTACATAACGATATAAATAAATAATCAAATAACATCTAAAACATGTAAGTATAAGATAGTAGTTTCAGCACCAACATGAGAAGTATTAGTGAAATCATAATTATAAACTCTAATAGTACATATAGCTAACATTATAACTAACATAACCATATGTATACCATGTAAACCAGTAGTACTAAAGAAAGTAGAACCATAAACACTATCAGTAATAGTAAATGTAGCAAAAGAATATTCTAAAGCTTGACAGAAAACAAATAATAATATTAATAATGTACTATATATGAAACCATATAAAGTATTTTTACGGTCACCATTAATTAAAGCATGATGTCCATAAGTTATAGTAACACCTGATGCTAATAAAATTATAGTATTTAATAAAGGTAATTCAGCAGCTGATATAGCTTCGATACCTGCAGGAGGTCACATCATACCTAATTCAACACTAGGACTTAAAGCAGAGTGTAAATAAGCTCAGAATAAAGAAGCAAATATTAAGATCTCACTTAAAACAAATAATAAGAAACCTTGGTTTAAACCTCTTTTAACAGCTACAGTATGGTCACCTAAATAAGTTGACTCAGCAATTATATCTTTAAATCATAATGTCATACTATATAAAACAGTAATTATTGTTATAATTAAGAAATAATTATTATTCATATATCCATGTGATGATAATGCTATTGTTATCATAGCATTCATAACACTAAATGAAGTAAATATTGGTCAAGGTGAAGGTCCTACTAAATGAAATGGATGTAATTGTATATATCCTCTAATATTATTTGTCATTTTTATTTTTATATTAAATTTTTACTTTTTTATATTTTATATCCTTATATTATCTTTATATTATATTGAGTTAAATTGGAATCGAACCAATATTGATTGCTTAAAAGGCAATAGTCTTAACCTTTAGACGATTAACTCTTTAAATCTAATCACTCTATATATATATATATCCCTATCTATATATTATTCAGATTTAATAGGGAAAAAGAATAAAAATCTTATTAAAAATTGCCTACGTCGAGAATCGAACTCGCATCAATCGCGCTTCAAGCGATTGCTTTAACCAATTAAGCTACAAAGGCATATATATATATTAAATAATATAATATATAAGATATTTTTCTTTTTCCTCCAAACAATAATATAGGAAAATTATATATATATTTAATATACAAGAGTAAGCAGAATCGAACTACTATCACATGTGTTGAAGACACGAGCTTTACCATTAAGCTATACTCTTTAATAGACTATGTAGGAATTGAACCTACGGCCCAGATGTGTAAGATCTATGATTTAACCACTAATCGAATAGTCTATATTATTATATGTTCTGTTGGGATTCGAACCCAAATAATTACTTTAGAAGAGTAATGTTCTACCTTTAAACTACAAAACATATCTTACCTTACCTTATATATAAAATATTATATTAAATATATATATATAATCCTTTTCTATTAGTAAAGAAAAATATAATAATACAAAATAATTTATTATTTTCAATAGAAGATCTTTTGTGCGAATTCGTTAGATATTCTTAATCTCCCTCTTTACATTGTAAAGAGGGAATATTTAATTTTATTAAATATATTATATTAATAATATAATATATAATTCCCGGGCGTAGCCAGGGGATCACCCAGCGCGATTGCGCTGGGGATTTTCATATACCCCTCTTTTATAATATGGCCGGACAAAGTCGGATTATATTCCCTGAACGTAATCCGAGGAATATTATTATTAAGGGGGGTAAAAGTGTATTAATATATATACATAAATATATATATATATAAAGGAATAAATAAATAAAAGTAATAAATCCCGATCAGGTTCCCCTAACCGAACCGTATTTCAACTTACAACAGGTCACTTATAAACGAACCTAAAAATAAACTTTTCAGGAAAGTAAAAATTTCTTGCTGTTGATGAGTGGTTAGTACGAAGTAGTATTAAATTTCACCGTAACTCTCTAGTTTACGATTACTGGCAATTCCTCCTTCATATAGTTGAATTTCAAACTATAATCCATGAAAGATAAAAATCATAATCTTATTGTTTAATAATAATAAATATTTAAATATAAATTTATATAATTGTCAATAACATCGTAACACGTCTATAGCCCATCTCATTAGGGTCATCATGATTAGTCTTCGCCCTTGACTTCCTATTATTTGTAAAAAATACTTTATAATATATAAATATATTATTAAGGATTGTGTTCATTATATAACTTAATATAATACCTCATGGCATGAACTGACGACAACGATGTAACGCCTGTTAATAATTCAAGAGATGGTAAGGTTTTAGGAGGATCATCCAATTAAACAACATGTTCCACTGCTTAAGACTACAACCGTCTAATGTCTTGTATTTCACCCTTGCGAGCGTACTATTCAGGCGGAATACTTTACATTTTAATTATTCTTAACTTATAAATAAGTTATTATAGTATTCATAGTTCACTGCTACGACTAAATGGGTATCGAATCCATGTCGCAAACGTAGCCTTCATCTCACAACGTCAATAAATATTCAGTTATTTCTTTGCTGTTATAATATTTTCATAGTATTTCATCCCTTAAATATTATTTCATATAACCTATTTTATTTATTCTAGTTAAAATATTTTAACCGTACTACTGATTCTTTAAGCCTTTCTGATTAATGCTTGCCCACCATGTCTAACCGCAGCTGCTGGCACACGTTTTGGTCAGGACTCTTTCTTATATATATCATTATTATACATAATTAGAAGTTTATTGTTAACCTTTTATTATTTATTTATATCCGGGCTATGCCCGGTAATAATATTAATATCCTTCTCGTAGATAGCTTGATCAGTCGTTAGACCATTGTCAAATATTCCTCACTGCTGCTCTTAATAAGAGAAAGGGTTATCCCTTTTGTGACCGTTCTGACCTTAATCATCGGCTCCAGTTCTATGGCTAGATTTTAATCTAATACCTACATCTGATTATATATTTATTTTATTTCATATATATTTTCACTCACCTGAACGCTATACTATATTTATATACCTAAATATATATTTATATTATAACTCGCATGTGTTATGCCTCTACATAGCATTTAATCTGAACCAACATCATGTTCTCATATTTTATTTTAATTTTCTCTTTTATTCTTGAATTACTCAGAATTGAACTGAGATACATCCATTATGAGTGGACTGCTCTACCATTGAGCTATAATTCATTATTATCCTAAAGGATTAAGAATAGGAAAATTAATTTTAATTCCCTATTCTTCATATATTTGTAATACTCTATTCCTTTTAATTAAAGAAAATTGAGCAATATATTCATTATATACTCTTTATATATATAATAATATATATATATTACCTTTATAATTAATAAAATCTTTATTTTTAAACTATCTCAGAAAGGGTATATATATATTGCAGTAGATAGATTCGAACTACCAAATCAAAGACATGAGCATTGTATGTTACCTATTACATTATACTGCTTACCTTTTTAAGAGTATATTTTATATAATATAAGTAATATTCCCCGGATGTAATCCTGGGGGATATAGCCGGACTCAGTCCGGCCATATTATAATTAACAAGCTACACTTATAAATAACTAACTCATATGAGTTAGCTATTTAATAAAAATATACATAAAACATATATATATAGAATATATATTAAATATATTTAAATATCCAGCGAAACTGCGCTGGGGAAAATTTTAAGTGTATCTCGGGGATAAATGAATATATATGGTAAATTTATTATAAAATTAAACTGCGTATAATAATAAGAATGATATCATTAAACAGAATAATCCACAAGCTTCTGCTAAAGCGAATCCTAAGATAGCTTGTGGGAATAATGTAGCACGTAATGAAGGGTTACGTGAAGTACCGTTAATTAAAGCTACGAAAACTAAAGCGATTCCTATAGCTGCTCCTCCTAATCCTAATGTAGCTATTGAAGCTCCGATGTATTTTGCTGCTAATGCTAATTGCATATTTATTATATTATATATCTTCTTATATTTATTATATTTATATTTACTTCACCTATATTTATAAAAATAAATATTAAATAATAATCCCCCCCCCCAGCGCAACTGCGCTGGGCATTAATATTTATACCTCTTTTAGACGATATTCAAAATAATTATTTTATTATATTCAATATAGTTGCACAAGAGGTTCTCTGAGCGTAGTTAGAGAATGAATAAATAAAAGTTAGATAATATAATTTTATCTAGGGTGTGTTAAAACTAGTAACTCACTGAAAGTGTGATACTCAGCTGGTCTGCTTAAGAATAATTCTAAATCTGAATCTCTAACAGTTCTTGTTAAGTTAGCTTATAAGAAATCATGTGTAACTTAGATATCAATATCTTCATTTTCATCATTTTCTCATTGTATTAAATCACATTTGAATCCAACTACA
>NW_022995827.1:10228-13702 GCF_900245975.1 Drosophila guanche | reverse complement strand
ATCCTAAGATAGCTTGTGGGAATAATGTAGCACGTAATGAAGGGTTACGTGAAGTACCGTTAATTAAAGCTACGAAAACTAAAGCGATTCCTATAGCTGCTCCTCCTAATCCTAATGTAGCTATTGAAGCTCCGATGTATTTTGCTGCTAATGCTAATTGCATATTTATTATATTATATATCTTCTTATATTTATTATATTTATATTTACTTCACCTATATTTATAAAAATAAATATTAAATAATAATCCCCCCCCCCAGCGCAACTGCGCTGGGCATTAATATTTATACCTCTTTTAGACGATATTCAAAATAATTATTTTATTATATTCAATATAGTTGCACAAGAGGTTCTCTGAGCGTAGTTAGAGAATGAATAAATAAAAGTTAGATAATATAATTTTATCTAGGGTGTGTTAAAACTGGTAACTCACTGAAAGTGTGATACTCAGCTGGTCTGCTTAAGATTAATTCTAAATCTGAATCTCTAACAGTTCTTGTTAAGTTAGCTTCTAAGAAATCAGGTGTAACTTGGATATCAAAATCTTCATTTTCACCATTTTCTAATTGTATTAAAACACTTTTTAATCCAACTAGAACTGATATAACAGATATAATAGAACCTAAACTACTAACATAGTTTCAACCAATAAAGGCATCAGGATAGTTAGGTATACGACGAGGCATACCATTAATACCTAAGAAATGCATTGGTAAGAATATTATATTAACTGAGATAAATAATAATCAGAAGTGTATTTCTGCTCATATTTTATTATAATTTAATCCAAACATAGCAGGACCTCAATAATAATAACCACCTATTAAAGAGAATAAAGCTCCCATAGATAATACATAATGGAAATGTCCAACTACGTAATAAGTATCATGGAAAGCTACATCAATAGAAGCATTAGATAACATAACTCCTGTTAAACCTCCAACAGTAAATAAGAATAAGAAACCTAATGCAAATAACATAGGTACTCCTAATCTTAATTCTCCACCATATATTGTAGCGATTCATGAGAATATTTTAATACCTGTAGGTACTGCTATTATCATAGTAGCAGAAGTGAAATAAGCTCTAGAATCAATATCTAAACCTACGATATACATGTGATGCAATAATGTTAATAAATATTTTCCATATTTACCCATAAATAATATTTATGCTTCTCTCACAAGAAGTATCGGACCATATCTTCATATTTATAAATATAATATTTATCCTTTAATAATAATACCCGGGCTGCACCCGGGGATAACCAGCGCGGTAGCGCTGGTTATTAGGTATATTTAATTTAATTTATCACCTATTTTTTTATTTATATTATTATTTTTATTAATATCTTTACTTAATATAATAATATTATTTAATTCATTTTCATTTAAATGTAATTTATTATTAATTTTATTTAATATATTAATAAATTTATTATAACTTATTAATTTTTTAGTTTTTAAAGGATATTTATCAAAATATTCTTTAATAATATTCATATTATTAAAACCAGTAACTGTGTATCTATATACATTATTTGTTTTATTTCTATAAGATACTTTACCAATATTAAATAATAATTTTATTTTATTTAATATTATTTCATCTTTTTGATCTAAAATATATCTTAATTTAATAACTTTGTTATATTTATATCTTATATTATTAGTTATAGTTACATTAAAACAACCTTCTGCATCTGTAAAACCAGATATTCATGAATCATTTAATGTTATAATATTATTAATATTTATTAATTTAATATTTTCTATACTTTGTACTGATATATTAAATGAAATATTAGATTTATTTATAAATTTATATTTATTATTATTATAATAATTATTATAATAATTTATTCATAAAGATAATTGTTTAATTCTGTTATCTATAACTAAATTACCATTAAATAAATAAGTTAATATTAATATTTCAGATGGATTACTTATAATTAACCTATAATATGTATTATTATTAGATTTAAAGCATTTAACACTACCTAATTTAAGAGTATTATATATATGATATAAAATAGCATCTTCTTTTTGTGTTAATACAAATCTAACAGTTTTACCATTATTATAAGTTAATATAGCACCATCTCCTTCAACAAAACCTATAAATCAAGTATATCAATCTTCAGATATATTAAGTAAATAATTTAAATTATTAATCTTACAAAATGTAAAATAATTATTATATTTAAAATATGTTTTACATGTGGCCTCTGAAGTATTTTCAATCTTTAATATATATTTATATATTCCCGGGCACAATTCAGGGAACCTCAGGGCGATAGCACTGGGTATTAAAGATAAATTACTTGCTGATTGAATTCTATTAATAATATAATAAAATATATTATATATATAAATAATTAAATTTTCACTATTAAAAGTATTAATTACTTTAAAATTGTTCCAGCATATAGTAAAATATTTAACTATATATTTAATATATAGTGAAGCCATTATTCAACTTCAAACTAAGAAACCTAATAATCCAATAGATCCCATAGCATATAACATTCCAACTTCTCCAAATATAGGTTTTTTACTATATGTTGATACTATATGTGATATTATTCCAAATCCTGGTATTATTATAATATAAACTTCTGGGTGACCAAAGAATCAGAAAAGATGCTCATATAATACAGGATCTCCACCGGCTCCTACTTCGTAGAAACCAGTATTGAAATTTCTATCTAATAATAATAAAGTAACACCTGCTGTTAATACAGGTAAAGATAATAATAATAATATAGCTGTAAATAAAATAGCTCATACAAATAATGGCATATTTATCATATGCATTCCTATTGTACGCATATTAATTATAGTTACTATAAAATTAATAGCACCTAATAAACTTGATATAGAAGTTAAATGTAATGCAAATATAGCTAAATCTACTGATGGTCCAGAATGTGAACCTATAGATGATAATGGTGGGTAAACTGTTCAACCTGTACCAGCACCACTTTCTATTAATACTGATATAATAATACAAACTAAAGCAGGTGGTAAACATCAGAAACTAATGTTATTTAATCTAGCAAAAGCCATATCTACAGCTCCTATTAAAATAGGTACAAAAAAATTACCAAAAGCTCCTATTAAAACCGGCATTACAAATAAGAATATCATAGCTATAGCATGTCCTGTAACTATTACATTAAATGCTTGATGGTTCTCGTGAAAAAATTGACTATTACCACTAGCTAATTCCATTCTTATTAAAACTGACATTCCTGTCGCTACCATAGATGCTATCATACCATATATTAAATATAATATAGCTATATCTTTATGAGATGTACTAAATAATCAACGGGTTGCATAACTCATTTGTTTCATATTTATATATCCCTTATCTTCATTTTATGATCCTTATTTCTTTTATTTATTTTTATATATTTTATATTTATTTATACACTTACCTTTATTTATATGAACACCCCCCCCCCCG
>NW_022995827.1:6046-9399 GCF_900245975.1 Drosophila guanche | reverse complement strand
AATGATATTTATATTATTAGCATTATTATTTCTTTTTTTTTTTTTATTATTTATTTTTTTTTTTTTTTTTTTTTTTTTTATATTTTTTTTTATTTTTTTTTATTTTTATTTTTTTTTTTTTTTCTATTGCTTTTTTTTTAGCATCCCCCTCCCCCAGAAAAATCCGGGGGGGGGGGGGGGAAGAGTAATTGTTAAATTATAAATTTAGTCAATACATATACACTGGTTATTCTTAAAATAAATTTAAGAATTTAATAAATAAAATTTAATGAATAAATAAAGATTAAAATATAAATGGCCAGGCGTAGCTAGAGGACCTCCAGCGCGACTGCGTTGGGCATTTATATAAATAAATAAAGTAAATTTATAATTAATAAAATAGGCATATAATTTAAAGCTCTACTA
The DNA here is from genome assembly GCF_900245975.1 of Drosophila guanche. NCBI lineage: Eukaryota > Metazoa > Arthropoda > Insecta > Diptera > Drosophilidae > Drosophila > Drosophila guanche. Next base: position 8,994 of record NW_022995827.1, on the reverse strand, counting down.
ATACCGGTACTACCTAATACTTTTAATAAACCATTATCTGTATAAGTGTTAAGATAACCACCTAATTTTAATGTAGGTCTAATAATTAAATTATTAAGTAATTGATCAAAATAGATACGTTGGTTAAAGAATTTATAAACATAAGATGAAGTTATTTTATATGAGAATTCATACATTATAACTAAAGATAATGATAAACCTAAACCTAATATTAAAGGTAATAATTTAAATATTGCAGGTAATGTATACTCAGTTTCTATAAAATTATTAGTATGTGGTAATCCCATAACTAAATGGAATGTAACATTATCTCTACCATAACCTAAGAATATACTATAAATAGTTAATATAGTCATAGGTATTGCCATTTGTATACTTTCATGTATATTAGCATATGTATATTTATTACCATTAGGATTATTATAGAATGTTAAATATAATACTCTTAATGAATATACAGCTGTTAAAGTAGCAGATGCTGTTGCTACATAATACATAATATAACCACTTAATGTATAAGTACCATATAATGATTCAATAATTATATCTTTAGAATAATAACCAGTTAAACCAGGTATAGCCATTAAAGATAATGAAGCTATAACCATAGTAGTATAACTAAATGGTAAATATTGTATTAAACCTCCATATTTACGCATATCTTGTGTTTCAGACATAATACTATGTATAATAGATCCAGCAGACATAAATAATAAAGCTTTAAAGAAAGCATGACAATATAAATGATATATAGCTAAATCATATGATGATGAACCTATAGCTAACATCATCATACTTAATTGACTCATAGTAGATAAAGCTATAACTCTTTTTATATCATTAGTAACTACAGCTATTAAACCACTAACTAAAGTAGTAATACCACCTAATCATAAGATAACTATTAATATAGATGGAGTATATTCTAATATAAATCATGATCTAACTAAAACATAAACTCCACTACAAACCATAGTAGCAGCATGTAATAAAGCACTTACAGGTGTTGGCATTTTTAATATGTTGTAATAATATACTTATATATTATTAACTCATTCTATTTTCATAGATGTTCGGACTTTATCTTTTACTTATATAGTATATATATATTATAAAGATATTTTATTTTTATTTATCTTATTAATATTTTTAATAAATAATTTTTTATTTAATTTATAATCTTTTGATTTATAATTATAATATATTCATATTCATATATTATATTTAATACTTTTAATAGTTTTTAATTTATAAATATTTAAATATTTAATTATAGGTAATAATTTAGTATAATTAACTGTCATATTCATAGTATTACATTTCTTTAAAATATATGTTTTACCATTTAATAATTTAGCTAATTCTAACATTACTTGATCTTCATTTTTTTGTGATAAAATATAACGTATAGATATTTTATCATTTATAAAATTACAAGTAAAAGTACCTTCTGCATCAGTAAAACCTGATAATCATGCATTATCTAAAGATACTTTATTATTATTTTCTATAAAAATAATATTTGTTTTATAAACTTCATTATATCTATCTATAAATAATTTAAATTTATTATTATATTTATTTAATATAATATTACCATTAAATATATTAATTATTTTTAATAAACCTTCTCTATCTCTAACTCTATATTGATAAGTATTATTCTTTTTATCTTGTAAAGATACAGAACCAAAACCTAAATTATTTTTAATATAATATAAAATAGATATATCTTTATTAGATTGTGTAATTTTAAATTCGAGATATTTATTATAATGCCCAGCGCAGTCGCGCTGGGGATCCCCTGGCTTCGCCCGGGAATTATTTATAATAAATGAACCATCTCCTTCAGTAAAACCTATTAATCAATATTTAAAATTATTATCTATATAAGTAATTTCACGTAAAGTCTCTGAGGAATTCAATATTTGATTTCCTGAAGATTGCCCATAATTCTTATTATTATTATAATAATCGGATAAAGTCCGAATATTTTTAAATAAATATTTAGAATATAAATTGAATTTTTCCTTATTTAAATAATTAATAGCGGATCAATTTACATTAGGGTATTCCTTCATATGGTGAAATTTAACGAGAGCCCAATTAAAACCCTCCATAGCTGATAATAATCAAGCATGTAAACCTAATTGTGCACTTTTAGCTGTAGCTGCTATTAATAACATAATAACTAATAAATTTAATATAAATGTATCTACATGTGGAGTTAATAATTCTATAGTTTCAAAATCTAAAGCATTAAAATAAGTTATCATAAATCCTAAACATATAACAAATAAAGTATCACCCATACGATTTAATAATATCGCTGATAAAGCTGATTTCATAGCAGCAATACGTGTACTTCAAAAAGATATTAATAAATATGATATAACACCTACAAATTCTCAACCAATAAACATCATTAAATAATTCTCACTAACAACTAAAACAGTCATAAATATAGCGAAAACACTTAAAATGATATAAAAACGGTTACGATTAGGATCATGTGCCATATAATCTAAAGCATAATAAAGTACACATAAAGTTACTATACCTACAGGTACCATAACAGACATAGATAAAGAATCTAATAAAATACCATAATTTATATCTAAATTACCTAAAGAGATTCAAGAACCTAAATGTATTAAAACAGGTTCTTCATAAATAAACATTAATCAATTAAACATTATAATATATTACTTACTTTACCTCTTAATCTATAATAGGATACTAATAAACTTAATCCTATTGCTGATTCAGCTCCTGCTAATATTATTATATATAATGCATATAATGTTGCTTCAACATCATCATATATACCACCTATATATATTATTTTTACTGTTACTGTTAATAATAATATTTCTATCCCTATTAATAAAGTTATTATATTATTTTGACTTATATAAAAAGTTATTAATGTTGTTAACATTGCTATC
>NW_022995827.1:0-3953 GCF_900245975.1 Drosophila guanche | reverse complement strand
TTAAAGGTGATATTGTTCCTTGCTCTATATAATCTATTTTTAATAAAGATAATATAAATAAAAATAAAATAGCTATAGCACCAACATATATTAAAACATATAATATACCCATTAATACAAAACCTTGACTATATAAACATATAGCTGTACTAACAAATAATATTATTAAAAATAATATACTTTGTACTGGTGTTAATAAACCTATAGCTAATAAACTAGATATTCCACTAATAAAATTCATAATTTAATTTAATAATAATTATTACTTGACAAAGTAATTTCACAAAGATTAATACATTCTAACGTTTAAGCCTGGACTCGAACCAGAATCGATGTATTAACAGTACATTGCTTTAACCTTTAAGCTACATAAACTATTTCTTGTTCTCCTAATCATTCAACAAATTCATTTATTGATACACATTCTAATTTTATAGGCATATATCCATGATTTACACCACATAATTCACTACATTGTCCATAATATACCCCTGTTCTTTGTATTAATGCACTTACTTGGTTTAAACGACCAGGTGTAGCATCAACTTTAAATCCTAATGATGGTATTGTAAAACAATGTATAACATCATTAGATGTTACTATAAATCTTATATGAGTATCTACAGGTACTACTATAGAAGTATCAGTATCTAATAATCTTAATTGTCCTTCTTCTAACATATCTTCAGGTACTATATATGATTCATATTCAATTGTTTCACCTGTCTCAGATACAAAATCTGAATATTCATATTTTCAATATCATTGTAAACCTACTACTTTAATAGTCATAGCTGGTGTTAAAACTTCATCTAATAAATATAATAATATAAAACTAGGGAAAGCTATTAATAATAATATTACAGCTGGGAATATTGTTCATATTATTTCTAATGTTTGACCATGTTTTAAATATTTATAAGCAAAATTATTATTTTTATAATCTTTAATTACTACAAATAATATATATGATACTAATCCTAATATTAAAGCTGAATAATAAGTTATATGATCATATAACTCATTAATTCCTTCTTGGTTTGGAGTAGCCGCATCTTGTAAACGAATACCTCAAGGTGTTGGTACATCTAATCTAATCATTTCTTTTTTATTTTTAATTATAATTATATCTACATTTATATATTTTGGAATCAATCGGAATTGAACCGATATTATTCGCATGCAAAGCGAAGGATTTACCAATTAATCTATGATCCCTTATATTTATCTTACCTTTATAATACCCGAATAGAGCCCGGGGATCCTTCAGCGCTAACACGCAGAGTATTTAATATTATATAATAAACATATTGTATTTAAGAGAATAAATAAATATAATAATATATAATATTATTATAAAAAGATTAGTTTATTTAATAATATATTATTAAATAACTATAACATATTAGTATTATATGTTTAATAAACTTATTCGTAGGGTTTAATATTTGAGAAGCAATCAATATGTAACCTCAAACTTCTTAGCTAATATGGTTATAAATATATAAATAAATATAAACATAAGACCATAGGAAGACACTTCGTTATCCTTTCGTACACTCGAAGCAACGAATAAGAGAAATAGCCATAGATGATAGAATCATTACTGACTCACGTCGTAATTAACCCATCTCAAGTAACTCCTTAGAGGACGAACAGTCCTACCCTACCTAGCTGCTGCGACCAGGAGGACGAGTCTAGACGACATCGAGGTGGCAAACACCGCTGACGATATCAACTCTCACGCGGTATTACCCTGTTATCCCTAGCGTAACTTTAATCCGTTATCGACATCCTTATCTATAGATTATGCCTGTTCACTACACTCTACTTAAGTACTAATTCCACTTGTTAGTGTTATTATCATCGCACAATTATGTTGTTATCCTTACATTATTATCTATTTGCCATATAGAATCATTGTACGTTGGTTTACTATTATATATATAAATATATAAATATTTATTTATACATCAGACTAAGTCTAAAGTATAAATTATTAGATAGACACATCAGATGCTTTCGCTGATGTCGACGCCCCATCGAAACTAACCACCATTCTCTGTCTCAATTTATCTTATTTAATATATAACTTATGTAAGTTATATATATATAATAAATAAGAAAGAAAGATAAGATATTATAATTTAAAATATAGGTATCTCATTTGTATAAGAATTAAAAACCTAATATACTGAAATAATAAAGAATAAAATATTATATATATATTATATATATAAAATCAAAGAAAGGATATAGTAAAGCTGCATAGGGTCTTTTCGTCAATCTACGGCAACACGGCATCTTCACCGCGAATGCTATTTCACTGAGACTATGATGGATACAGTTGTCGCATCGTGTATTCATTCATGCGGGACACCAATTATGCGTCAATGAATTTCGCTACCTTCGGATCCTCACAATAAGACCGCCGTTAATAAGCTATTTATAAAAATATACAAAAAATATATTTAAATTATAAAGCAAACACCGGGCAGATATCACTTATTATACTTATTATTACTAAAACGCAATAAGCTGTGTTTTTGGTAAACAGTCGCACGACTAAAAACTTTATGTTAATTTGCCGAGTTCATTCACCATAGTTATCTCATTCTCTTTTATTTCATACCTGTGTCGGTTTACAGTACGGTTCATTTAATTTTCTTGTATTAACACCCATCAATATTTACATTTCTGTATACTTTATCTTAGGGACCGTTCGTTTATTGTAAAACCTTATGAATTTAGAGGGTAATTTTTTATTACCTTTCGTTACTCAAGCCAGCATATTCTATATAATTTTATTTATTTAATTTATTTTCATTATATATTCTGCTACCATATAACTTATTATTATAAGTTATATCTATTATTACTGTCATATATTTAGACCCGTATATTTTCTCTAAGTTAAATGTCAAATCAGTGCATTGTTACATGTCCATTAACAGATGATTATTGTCAAACCCGCTGACTGATTGTCTTACGTACATATTTATATTTATATAAATATGATTCACTATATTTTATTTAATAAAATATAAAAACAAAGATTATGTTCACTTAATATATACTTAGGGACATACATTTAAATAGTCTAGGTTGTTTCCTATTAGACTTACTACCTTATCGCAATAAGTCTGACTCCTTACTTAATGGTTTACTGTTTCCGAGGTTTAATACTTATGGTAAAATTAGAATATAATCCCCCATAAAGAATTAAGTGCTGTACCAGTTAATAATTGAAGTAAAGGCTATACTAATATATATTTCGCAGAAAACCAGCTATCTGCAAACCAGATTTGCCTTTCACTACAACACACTCCTCTTTAGAAGATATTGCAACATCTACCTATTCAGACATATAAAATATATATTTTATATTCTTGGAAGTGTGTAGATCGTTTGCTTTCGGGCCTATACACATTAACTTAAGATTGTTACAACTTAATTTATTTATAATTTATTTATTTCGCTAATGTATATAACTCACTGGCCCATTATACAAGAGGTACGTTATACTATAACTGCTCTTTATTACTCTATTTTCTCTCTTTCCCTCACGGTACTTTCCACTTAATACTTATATTTAGTCTTAGTAGTAGACACTACTCTTTTCATACTTTTTAATATTACTTTCAGACTTTTATACTTTCACTCACCGTTACTTATATAATCCCTGTTGGTTTCTTTTATTAATAGCTACTCAGATGTTTCACTTCACTATCTTTCTTAACCTCATTTTCATGATAAGATCGGATATTCTTTATCCCTTTTATCTCATTAAGTATTAGTTTAAGATCCTTAAAATAATATATCTTTTATTCTCTTCTTTTCAATATGTCTTACCTTTATTTATATATATAAAATAAAGGTAAGGATGTATGGCTGAGAGGTTTAAAGCGTAATATTTGAGCTATTAAGACATAAAAGTCCACGTGTTCGAATCA
>NW_022995826.1:25896-26895 GCF_900245975.1 Drosophila guanche | reverse complement strand
ATTTGTCCTTACATATGATATGGGGAAAATACCTAGCCGGCAATTCCTGAAACTTTATTTGGTTGGATATGTGTATAGTTGTTTTGTGTGTTTCTTGTATTAAAATACGAGAACAGATGACTACTAAGAGGCACTCCCTATTGAAGGCACCTGATTTGCGGAAGGCGTGGCAAAAAACCTCTATAGGGAGTGGTGTCGTGCTTGGTATATTTCATATGATGAAGAATTTAAAATTTGTCCTTACATATGATATGGGGAAAATACCTAGATGGCAATGTCTGATACTTTATATGGTTTGATATGTACATAAGTGTTTCTTGTTTTAAAATACGAGAACAAATGACTATTAAGGGGCACTCTCGATTGATTAGTGGGCTAAACGCCTTCGGCACCGTCTTTTGGAAATATCCCTCACCACAGCACGAACCATATAAAGTATACTACTTGTTAAATTTTAAACAGGAATGTATACTATACCCCTTTTATGGATCGGCCGTTAAGGACTTTGAAATAAACCAACCATATGTGTATAGTTGTTTTGTGTGTTTCTTGTATTAAAATACGAAAACAGATGACTACTAAGAGGCACTCCCTATTGAAGGCACCTGATTTTCGGAAGGCGTGGCAAAAAACCTCTATAGGGAGTGGTGTCGTGCTTGGTATATTTCATATGAAGAACAATTTAAAATTTGTCCTTACATATGATATGGGGAAAATACCTAGATGGCAATGTCTGATACTTCATATGGTTTGAAATGTATATAATTTTTACTATATATGAATAATATTGAAGTGTTTGCGTGTTTCTTGTATTAAAATACGAGAACAAATGACTATTAAGAGGCACTCCCTATTGAAGGCACCCGATTTGCGGAAGCCGTGGCAAAAAACCTCTATAGGGAGTGGTGTCGTGCTTGGTATATTTCATATGATGAACAATTTAAAATTTGTCCTTACATATGATATGGGGAAAATACCTAGATGGCAATGTCTGATACT
>NW_022995826.1:21475-23105 GCF_900245975.1 Drosophila guanche | reverse complement strand
AGGGAAAATACCTAGATGGCAATGTCTGATACTTTATATGGTTTGAAATGTATATAATTGTTACTATATACGAATAATATTGAAGTGTTTGCGTGTTTCTTGTATTAAAATACGAGAACAAATGACTATTAAGAGGCACTCCCTATTGAAGGCACCTGATTTTCGGAAGGCGTGGCAAAAAACCTCTATAGGGAGTGGTGTCGTGCTTGCTATATTTCATATGATGAAAAATTTAAAATTTGTCTTTGCATATGATATGGGGAAAATACCTAGCCGGCAATGTCTGATACTTTATTTGGTTGGATATGTATATAATTGTTACTATATACGAATAATATTGAAGTGTTTGCGTGTTTCTTGTATTAAAATACGAGAACAAATGACTATTAAGAGGCACTCCCTATTGAAGGCACCTGATTTTCGGAAGGCGTGGCAAAAAATCTCTATAGGGAGTGGTGTCGTGCTTGGTATATTACATATGATAAAAAATTTAAAATTGGTCCTTACATATGGTATGGGGAAAATATCTAGATGGCAATGTCTGATACTTTATATGGTTGGATATGTATATAATTGTTACTATATACGAATAATATTGAAGTGTTTGTGTGTTTCTTGAATTAAAATACGAGAACAATTGACTGTTAGAAAACCTTTATAGGGAGTGGTGTCGTGCTTGCTATACTTCATATGAGGAACAATTTAAAATTTGTCCTTACATATGGTATAGGGAAAATACCTAGATGGCAATGTGTGATACTTTATATGGTTTGATATGTATATAATTGTTACTTTATACGAATAATATTGAAGTGTTTGTGTGTTTCTTGTATTAAAATACGAGAACAAATGACTGTTAAGGGGCACTCTCGATTGTTATCACCTGATTTGCGGAAGCCGTGGCAGAAAACCTTTATAGGGAGTGGTGTCGTGCTTGGTATATTTCATATGATGAAAAATTTAAAATTTGTCTTTGCATATGATATGGGGAAAATACCTAGCCGGCAATGTCTGATACTTTATTTGGTTGGATATGTGTATAGTTGTTACTATATACGAATAATATTGAAGTGTTTGTGTGTTTCTTGTATTAAAATAAGAAAACAAATGACTACTAAGAGGCACTCCCTATTGAAGGCACCCGATTTGCGGAAGCCGTGGCAAAAAACCTCTATAGGGAGTGGTGTCGTGCTTGGTATATTTCATATGATGAAGAATTTAAAATTTGTCCTTACATATGATATGGGGAAAATACCTAGATGTCAATGTATGATACTTTATATGGTTTGAAATGTTTATAATTGTTACTATATACGAATAATATTGAAGTGTTTGTGTGTTTCTTGTATTAAAATACGAGAACACATGACTATTAAGAGGCACTCCCTATTGAAGGCACCTGATTTTCGGAAGGCGTGGCAAAAAACCTCTATAGGGAGTGGTGTCGTGCTTGGTATATTTCATATGATGAAAAATTTAAAATTTGTCTTTGCATATGATATGGGGAAAATACCTAGATGGCAATGTCTGATACTTTATATGGTTTGATATGTATATAATTGTTACTATATACGAATAATATTGAAGTGTTTGTGTGTTTCTTGTATTAAAATACGAGAACAAATGACTG
>NW_022995826.1:14817-16110 GCF_900245975.1 Drosophila guanche | reverse complement strand
CACCCGATTTGCGGAAGCCGTGGCAAAAAACCTCTATAGGGAGTGGTGTCGTGCTTGGTATATTTCATATGATGAAAAACTTAAAATTTGTCTTTACATATGAAATGGGGAAAATACCTAGCCGGCAATGTCTGATACTTTATTTGGTTGGATATGTGTATAGTTGTTACTATATACGAATAATATTGAAGTGTTTGTGTGTTTCTTGTATTAAAATACTAGAACAAATGACTGGTAAGAGGCACTCCCTATTGAAGGCACCCGATTTGCGGAAGCCGTGGCAGAAAACCTTTATAGGGAGTGGTGTCGTGCTTGGTATATTTCATATGATGAAAAATTTAAAATTTGTCTTTGCATATGATATGGGGAAAATGCCCAGATGGCAATGTCTGATACTTTATTTGGTTGGATATGTATATAATTGTTACTATATACGAATAATATTGAAGTGTTTGCGTGTTTCTTGTATTAAAATACGAGAACAAATGACTACTAAGAGGCACTCCCTATTGAATGCACCCGATTTGCGGAAGCCGTGGCAAAAAAACCTCTATAGGGAGTGGTGTCGTTCTTGGTATATTTCATATGATGAAGAATTTAAAATTTGTCCTTACATATGATATGGGGAAAATACCTAGATGGCAATGTCTGATACTTTATTTGGTTGGATATGTATATAATTGTTACTATATACGAATAATATTGAAGTGTTTGCGTGTTTCTTGTATTAAAATACGAGAACAAATGACTGTTAAGAGGCACTCCCTATTGAAGGCACCTGATTTTCGGAAGGCGTGGCAAAAAACCTCTATAGGGAGTGGTGTAGTGCTTGGTATATTTCATATGATGAAAAATTTAAAATTTGTCCTTACATATGGTATGGGGAAAATACCTAGATGGCAATGTCTGATACTTTATATGGTTGGATATGTATATAATTGTTACTATATACGAATAATATTGAAGTGTTTGTGTGTTTCTTGTATTAAAATACGAGAACAATTGACTGTTAGGAAATCTTTATAGGGAGTGGTGTCGTGCTTGCTATATTTCATATGATGAACAATTTAAAATTTGTCCTTACATATGGTATAGGGAAAATACCTAGATGGCAATGTCTGATACTTTATATGGTTTGATATGTATATAATTGTTACTTTATACGAATAATATTGAAGTGTTTGTGTGTTTCTTGTATTAAAATACGAGAACAAATGACTGTTAAGGGGCACTCTCGATTGTTATCACCCGATTTGCGGAAGCCGTGGCAGAAAACCTTTATAGGGAGTGGTG
>NW_022995826.1:10586-13357 GCF_900245975.1 Drosophila guanche | reverse complement strand
GCACCCGGTTTGCGGAAGCCGTGGCAAAAAACCTCTATAGGGAGTGGTGTCGTGCTTGGTATATTTCATATGATGAACAATTTAAAATTTGTCCTTACATATGATATGGGGAAAATACCTAGATGGCAATGTCTGATACTTTATATGGTTTGATATGTATATAATTGTTACTATATACGAATAATATTGAAGTGTTTGCGTGTTTCTTTTATTAAAATACGAGAACAAATGACTACTAAGAGGCACACCCTATTGAAGGCACACGATTTACCGAAGCCGTGGCAAAAAACCTACATAGGGAATGGTGTTGTGCTTGCTATATATCATATGATGAAAAATTTTAAATTTGTCTTTACATATGATATGGGGAAAATACCTAGCCGGCAATGTCTGATACTTTATTTGGTTGGATATGTGTATGGTTGTTACTATATACGAATAATATTGAAGTGTTTGTGTGTTTCTTGTATTAAAATACAAGAACAAATGACTGTTAAGGTGCGCTCCCTATTGTAGGCACCTGATTTGCGGAAGCCGTGGCAAAAAACCTCTATAGGGAGTGGTGTCGTGCTTGGTATATTTCATATGGTGAACAATTTAAAATTTGTCCTTACATATGCTATGGGGAACATACCTAGATGGCAATTTCTGATACTTTATTTGGTTGGATATGTATATAATTGTTACTATATATGAATAATATTGAAGTGTTTGTGTGTTTCTTGTATTAAAAAATACGAGAACAATTGACTGTTAAGGGGCACTCTCGATTGTAATCACCAGATTTGCGGAAGCCGTGGCAGAAAACCTTCATAGGGAGTGGTGTCATGCTTGGTATATTTCATANTAAAATTTGTCCTTACATATGATATGGGGAACATACCTAGATGGCAATGTCTGATACTTTATATGGTTTGATATGTATATAATTGTTACTATAAACGAATAATATTGAAGTGTTTGTGTGTTTCTTGTATTAAAATACGAGAACAATTGACTGTTAAGGGGCACTCTCGATTGTAATCACCAGATTTGCGGAAGCCGTGGCAGAAAACCTTTATAGGGAGTGGTGTCGTGCTTGGTATATTTCATATGATGAACAATTTAAAATTTGTCCTTACATATGATATGGGGAAAATACCCAGCCTGCAATGTCTGATACTTTATTTGGTTGGATATGTCTATAGTTGTTACTATATACGAATAATATTGAAGTGTTTGCGTGTTTCTTTTATTAAAATACGAGAAAAAATGACTACTAAGAGGCACTCCCTATTGAAGGCACCCGGTTTGCGGAAGCCGTGGCAAAAAACCTCTATAGGGAGTGGTGTCGTGCTTGGTATATTTTATATGATGAAAAATTTTAAATATGTCTTTACATATGATATGGGGAAAATACCTAGATGGCAATGTCTGATACTTTATATGGTTTTATATGTATATAATTGTTATTTTTGTGTTTGCGTGTTTCTTTTATTAAAATACGAGAACAAATGACTACATTCTCCGTGAGGGATAACTTCCGTGGGCTAAATGGCTTCGGCACCGTTTTTTGGATGTATCCCTTACCACAGCACGAACCATATAAAGTATACTACTTGTTAAATTTTAAACAGAAATGTAAACTATACCCCTTTTATGGATCTACCGTTACAGACTATGAAATAAACCAACCTATACATATATTAACAATGATATATTGAATAATATTGAAGTGTTTGTGTGTTTCTTGTATTAAAATACGAGAACAAATGACTGTTATGGGGCACTCTCGATTGTAATCACCCGATTTGCGGAAGCCGTGTCAGAAAACCTCTATAGGGAGTGATGTCGTGCTTGGTATATTTCATATGATGAACAATTTAAAATTTGTCCTTACATATGATATGGGGAAAATACCCAGCCTGCAATGTCTGATACTTTATTTGGTTGGATATGTCTATAGTTGTTACTATATACGAATAATATTGAAGTGTTTGCGTGTTTCTTTTATTAAAATACGAGAAAAAATGACTACTAAGAGGCACTCCCTATTGAAGGCACCCGGTTTGCGGAAGCCGTGGCAAAAAACCTCTATGGTGTCGTGCTTGGTATATTTCATATGATGAAAAACTTAAAATTTGTCTTTACATATGAAATGGGGAAAATACCTAGCCGGCAATGTCTGATACTTTATTTGGTTGGATATGTGTATAGTTGTTACTATATACGAATAATATTGAAGTGTTTGTGTGTTTCTTGTATTAAAATACGAGAACAAATGACTACTAAGAGGCACTCCCTATTGAAGGCACCCGATTTGCGGAAGCCGTGGCCAAAAAACCTACATAGGGAATGGTGTCGTGCTTGCTATATATCATATGATGAAACATTTTAAATTTGTCTTTACATATGATATGGGGAAAATACCTAGCCGGCAATGTTTGCTACTTTATTTTGTTGGATATGTATATAATTGTTACTATATTCGAATAATATTGAAGTGTTTGTGTGTTTCTTGTATTAAAATACTAGAACAAATGACTGGTAAGAGGCACTCCCTATTGAAGGCACCCGATTTGCGGAAGCCGTAGCAGAAAACCTTTATAGGGAGTGGTGTCGTGCTTGGTATATTTCATATGATGAAAAATTTTAAATTTGTCTTTACATATGATATGGGGAAAATACCTAGCCGGCAATGTCTGATACTTTATTTGGTTGGATATGTGTTTAGTTGTTACTATATACGAATAATATTGAAGTGTTTGTGTGTTTCTTGTATTAAAATACGA
>NW_022995826.1:6377-7886 GCF_900245975.1 Drosophila guanche | reverse complement strand
AAAATACGAGAACAAATGACTACTAAGAGGCACTCCCTATTGAAGGCACCCGATTTGCCGAAGCCGTGGCAAAAAACCTACATAGGGAATGGTGTCGTGCTTGCTATATTTCATATGATGAAAAATTTTAAATTTGTCTTTACATATGATATGTGGAAAATACCAAGATGGCAATGTCTGATACTTTATATGGTTTAATATGTATATAATTGTTACTATATACGAATAATATTGAAGTGTTTGTGTGTTTCTTGTATTAAAATACGAGAACCAATGACTGGTAAGAGGCACTCTCGATTGTAATCACCCGATTTGCGGAAGCCGTGGCTGAAAACCTCTATAGGGAGTGGTGTCGTGCTTGGTATATTTCATATGATGAACAATTTAAAATTTGTCCTTACATATGAAATGGGGAAAATACCTAGCCGGCAATGTCTGATACTTTATTTGGTTGGATATGTGTATAGTTGTTACTATATACGAATAATATTGAAGTGTTTGCGTGTTTCTTTTATTAAAATACGAGAAAAAATGACTACTAAGAGGCACTCCCCATTGAAGGCACCCGATTTGCGGAAGCCGTGGCAAAAAACCTCTATAGGGAGTGGTGTCGTGCTTGGTATATTTCATATGATGAACAATTTAAAATTTGTCCTTACATATGATATGGGGAAAATACCTAGATGGCAATGTCTGATACTTTATATGGTTTGATATGTATATAATTGTTACTACATACGAATAATATTGAAGTGTTTGCGTGTTTCTTTTATTAAAATACGAGAAGAAATGACTACTAAGAGGCACTCCCTATTGAAGGCACCCGATTTACCGAAGCCGTGGCAAAAAACCTACATAGGGAATGGTGTTGTGCTTGGTATATTTCATGTGATGAAAAATTGTAAATTTGTCTTTACATATGATATGGGGAAAATACCTAGCCGGCAATGTCTGATACTTTATTTGGTTGGATATGTGTATAGTTGTTACTATATACGAATAATATTGAAGTGTTTGTGTGTTTCTTGTATTAAAATACAAGAACAAATGACTGTTAAGGTGCGCTCCCTATTGTAGGCACCTGATTTGCGGAAGCCGTGGCAAAAATACTCTATAGGGAGTGGTGTCGTGCTTGGTATATTTCATATGGTGAACAATTTAAAATTTGTCCTTACATATGATATGGGGAACATACCTAGATGGCAATGTCTGATACTTTATATGGTTTGATATGTATTTAATTGTTACTATAAACGAATAATATTGAAGTGTTTGTGTGTTTCTTGTATTAAAATACGAGAACAATTGACTGTTAAGGGGCACTCTCGATTGTAATCACCAGATTTGCGGAAGCCGTGGCAGAAAACCTTTATAGGGAGTGGTGTCGTGCTTGGTATATTTCATTTGATATGGGGAAAATACCTAGATGGCAATGTCTGATACTTTATTTGGTTGGATATGTATATAATTGTTAGTATATATGAATAATATTGAAGTGTTTGCGTGTTT
>NW_022995826.1:0-665 GCF_900245975.1 Drosophila guanche | reverse complement strand
ACTGTTAAGGGGCGCTCCCTATTGTAGGCACCTGATTTGCGGAAGCCGTGGCAAAAAACCTCTATAGGAAGTGGTGTCGTGCTTGGTATATTTCATATGATGAACAATTTAAAAATTGTCCTTACATATGATATGGGGAAAATACCTAGATGGCAATGTCTGATACTTTATATGGTTTGATATGTATATAATATACAAATAATATTGAAGTGTTTGTGTGTTTCTTGTATTAAAATACGGGAACAAATGACTGTTAAGGGGCACTCTCGATTGTTATCACCCGATTTGCGGAAGCCGTGGCAGAAAACCTTTATAGGGAGTGGTGTCGTGCTTGGTATATTTCATATGATGAAAAATTTAAAATTCGTCTTTGCATATGGAATGGGGAAAATACCTAGCCGGCAATGTCTGATACTTTATTTGGTTGGATATGTGTATAGTTGTTACTATATACGAATAATATTGAAGTTTTTGTGTGTTTCTTGTATTAAAATACGAGAACAAATGACTATTAAGAGGCACTCCCTATTGAAGGCACCTGATTTTCGGAAGGCGTGGCAAAAAACCTCTATAGGGAGTGGTGTCGTGCTTGCTATATTTCATATAATGAAAAATTTAAAATTTGTCTTTGCATATGATATGGGGAAAATACCTAGCCGGCAATG
>NW_022995825.1:25883-26945 GCF_900245975.1 Drosophila guanche | reverse complement strand
GTTGACTTTTGTGAGGTGTTTTGTACCAAATTTTGACTTTAAAAATTTGGGAAAACTCGGGTTTATTTTCTATGGCAGAACTTTTCTTTTAAGAATTTTGAAAGTTTGTACTTTTTTGTTTAATGTTTTAAAGAGGTGGCGGTTTGTTGTTTCACATAAATCAAGTATCTTAGATCTGGTTGCAAAAAACTTTGATTATGTGAAAAGTTGATTGATACTGGTATAAAATGTATCCAAACTCTGTTTGGTTTTGGCCTACCGTCTGGGTAAAGCTTTGAAATGCAAATCTGTTGATTGTTGTGAGGTATTTTTTACGAAATTTTGACTTTAAAAAATCAGGGAAAAGTCGGGTTTATTTTCTATGGCAGAACTTGTTTTTTAAGAATTTATTAAGGATGTAATTTTAGTTTAAGGTTTTTTTCAGAGGTTGCGGTTTGTTTTTGCACATAACTTAAGTATCTAAGATCTGGTTGTAAAGAACTTTGATAACCTGAATAGTTGATTGATACTGCTATAAAGTCCTAGGTTTGAGACACACCAAAACCGGATGTCAGACCCATTTCGAAACTTTACGTTTTTACAACTAACAACACTCTAAAAAAAAGCTTAAAATTGTAATTTTTAACACCTTTTCAACCCAAATAAAAGATACCGTCTTGAACAAAAAATTCTTAAATAATTCCTACATTAAAATCAAATTCCAAAAAAAGTCTGGTTGCGGTTTGTTTTTTCACATAACTTAAGTATCTTAGATCTGGTTGTAAAGAACTTTGATTATCTGAAAAGCTGATTGATGCTGTTATAAAGTGAAACCAAACTCTGTGTGGTTTTGGCCTACCGTCTGGATAAAGCTTTGAAATGCCAAAATGTTGACTTTTGTGAGGTGTTTTGTACCAAATTTTGACTTTAAAAATTTGGGAAAAGTCGGGTTTATTTTCTATGGCAGAACTTTTCTTTTAAGAATTTTGAAAGTTTGTACTTTTTTGTTTAATGTTTTTAAGAGGTGGCGGTTTGTTGTTTCACATAAATCAAGTATCTTAGATCTGGTTGCAAAAAACTTTG
>NW_022995825.1:14689-22403 GCF_900245975.1 Drosophila guanche | reverse complement strand
GTAAAGAACTTTGATTATCTGAAAAGTTGATTGATACTGCTATAAAATGGATCCAAACTCTGTGTGGTTGTGGCCTACCGTCTGGGTAAAGCTTTGAAATGCAAAAATGTTGACTTTTGTGAGGTGTTTTGTACCAAATTTTGACTTTAAAAATTTGGGAAAAGTCGGGTTTATTTTCTATGGCAGAACTTTTTTTTTAAGAGACTATTAAGAAAGTAATTTTTAGTTTAAGGTTTTTTCAGAGGTTGCGGTTTGTTTTTTCACATAACTTAAGTATCTTAGACCTGGTTGTAAAGAACTTTGATTATCTGAAAAGTTGATTGATACTGCTATAAAGTGGATCCAAACTCTGTGTGGTTTTGGCCTACCGTCTGGATAAAGCTTTGAAATGCCAAAATGTTGACTTTTGTGAGGTGTTTTGTACCAAATTTTGACTTTAAAAATTTGGGAAAAGTCGGGTTTATTTTCTATGGCAGAACTTTTCTTTTAAGAATTTTGAAAGTTTGTACTTTTTTGTTTAATGTTTTTAAGAGGTGGCGGTTTGTTTTTTCACATAAATCAATTATCTTAGATCTGGTTGTAAAGAACTTTGATTATCTGAAAAGTTGATTGATGCTGCTATGAAGTGGATCCAAACGTGTGTGGTTTTGGCCTACCGTCTCGGAATTGAAAAAAATATTGATTGATGTGAGATTTTTTTTCTTCGAAATTTTGACTTTAAAAACTCGGGAAAACTCGGGTTTATTTTCTATGTCAGAACTTGTTTTTTAAGAACTAATTTGTAATTTTTAGTTTAAGGTTTTTTCAGAGGTTTCGTTTTGTTTTTCACATAACTTAAGTATCTAAGATCTGGTTGTAAAGAACTTTGATTATCTGAAAAGTTGATTGATGCTGCTATAAAGTGAAACCAAACTCTGTGTGGTTTTGGCCTACCGTCTGGGTAAAGCCTTGAAATGCAAATCTGTTGATTGTTGTGAGGTATTTTTTACGAAATATTGACTTTAAAAAGTTCGGGAAGAGTCGGGTTTATTTTCTTTGGCAGAACTTTTTTTTAAGAATTTATTAAGAAAGTAATTTTTTGTTTAATGTTTTTTCAGAGGTAGCGATTTTTTTTTTCACATAGCTTAAGTAACTAAGATCTGGATGCAAAAAACTTTGATTATTTGAAAAGTTGATTGATACTGCTATAAAATGGATCCAAACTCTGTGGGATTTTGGCCTACCGTCTGGTCAAAGCTTTGAAATGAAAAAACGTTGATTGTTGTGAGATTTTTTTTCTTCGAAATTTTTACTTTAAAAAATCGGGAAAAGTCGGGTTTATTTTCTATGGCAGAACTTGTTTTTTAAGAATTTATTAAGGATGTAATTTTTAGTTTAAGGTTTTTGCAGAGGTTTCGTTTTGTTTTTCACACAACTTAAGTATCTTAGATCTGGTTGTAAAGAACTTTGATTATCTGAAAAGTTGATTGATGCTGCTATAAAGTGGAACCAAACTCTGCGTGGTTTTGGCCTACCGTCTGGGTAAAGCTTTGAAATGCAAATCTGTTGATTGTTGTGAGGTATTTTTTACGAAATTTTGACTTTAAAAAGTTCGGGAAGAGTCGGGTTTATTTTCTTTGGCAGAACTTTTTTTTAAAGAATTTATTAAGAAAGTAATTTTTTGTTTAATGTTTTTTCAGAGATAGCGATTTCTTTTTTCACATAGCTTAAGTAACTTAGATCTGGATGCAAAAAACTTTGATTATTTGAAAAGTTGATTGATACTGCTATAAAATGGATCCAAACTCTGTGTGGTTTTGGCCTACCGTCTGGGTAAAGCTTTAAAATGCAAAAATGTTGATTTTTGTGAGGTATTTTGTATGAAATTTTGACTTTAAAAATTCGGGAAAAGTCGGGCTTATTTTCTATGGCAGAACTTATCTTTTAAGAATTTTCAAAGTTTGTACTTTTTTGTTTAAGGTTTTTTAGAAGTAGCGGTATGTGTTTTCACATAACTTAAGTATCTTAATTTTGGTTGTAAAAACTTTGGTTATCTGAAAAGCTGATTGATACTGCTATAAAATGGATCCAAAATCTGTGTGGTTTTGGCCTACCGTCTGGGTGAAGCTTTGAAAAGCAAAAATGTTGATTTTTGTGAGGTATTTTGTACGAAATTTTGACTTTAAAAATTCGGGAAAAGTCGGGCTTATTTTCAATGGCAGAACTTTTCTTTTAAGAATTTTCAAAGTTTGTACTTTTTTGTTTAATGTTTTTAAGAGGTGGCGGTTTGTTTTTTCACATAGCTTAGGTAACTTAGATCAGGTTGCAAGAAACTTTGATTATTTGAAAAGTTGATTGATACTGCTATAAAATGGATCCAAACTCTGTGGGATTTTGGCCTACCGTCTGTGCAAAGCTTTGAAATGAAAAAACGTTGATTGTTGTGAGATTTTTTTTCTTCGAAATTTTGACTTTAAAAAATCGGGGAAAAGTCGGGTTTATTTTCTATGGCAGAACTTGTTTTTTAAGAATTTATTAAGGATGTAATTTTAGTTTAAGGTTTTTTCAGAGGTTGCGGTTTGTTTTTGCACATAACTTAAGTATCTAAGATCTGGTTGTAAAGAACTTTGATAACCTGAATAGTTGATTGATACTGCTATAAAGTGGATCCAAACTCTGTGTGGTTTTGGCCTACAGTCTGGGTAAAGCTTTGAAATGCAAAAATGTTGATTGTTGTGAGATTTTTCTTCGAATTTTAACATTAAAAATTCTGGAAAAGTTGGGTTTATTTTCTATGGCAGAAATTGTTTTTTAAGAATTTATTAAGGATGTTATTTTTAGTTTAAGGTTTTTTCAGAGGTTGCGGTTTGTTTTTTCACATAACTTAAGTATTTTAGATCTGGTTGTCCAGAACTTTGATTATCTGAAAAGTTGATTGGTACTGCTATAAAGTGGATCCAAACTCTGTGTGGTTTTGGCCTACCGTCTGGATAAAGCTTTGAAATGCCAAAATGTTGACTTTTGTGAGGTGTTTTGTACCAAATTTTGACTTTAAAAATTTGGGAAAAGTCGGGTTTATTTTCTATGACAGAACTTTTCTTTTAAGAATTTTCAAAGTTTGTACTTTTTTGTTTAATGTTTTTAAGAGGTGGCGGTTTGTTTTTTCACATAAATCAAGTATCTTAGATCTGGTTGCAAAAAACTTTGATTATCTGAAAAGTTGATTGATACTGCTATAAAATGGATCCAAACTCTGTGTGGTTTTGGCCTACCGTCTGGGTAAAGCTTTGAAATGCAAAAATGTTGATTGTTGTGAGATTTTCTTTTTCGAAGTTTTGACATTAAAAACTCGGAAAGATTCGGGTTTATGTGCTACGGCAGACATTGTTTTTTCAGAATTTTCAAAGCTTGTACTCTTTGTTTAAGGTTTTTTTAGATGTAGCGGTTTGTTTTTTGACAGAACTTAAGAATCTTAGATCTGGTTGTAAAGAACTTTGATTATCTGAAAAGTTGATTGATGCTGCTATAAAGTGGATCCAAACTCTGTGTGGTTTTGGCCTATCGTCTGGGTGAAGCTTTGAAATGCAAAAATGTTAATTTTTGTGAGGTTTTTTTTACGAAATTTTGACTTTAAAAATTCGGAAAGATTCGGGTTTATGTTCTACGGCAGACATTGTTTTTTCAGAATTTTCAAAGTTTGTACTCTTTGTTTAAGGTTTTTTTAGATGTAGCGGTTTGTTTTTTGACAGAACTTAAGAATCTTAGATCTGGTTGTAAAGAACTTTTAATATCTGAAAAGTTGATTGATGCTGCTATGAAGTGGATCCAAACTGTGTGTGGTTTTGGCCTACCGTCTGGGTAAAGCTTTGAAATGCAAAAATGTTGATTTTTGTGAGGTATTTTTAACGAAATTTTGACTTTAAAAACTCGGGAAGAGTCGGGTTTATTTTCTTTGGCAGAACTTGTTTTTTAAGAACTTATTAAGGATGTTATTTTTAGTTTATGGTTTTTTCAGAGGTTGCGGTTTGTTTTTTCACATAACTTAAGTATCTTAATTTTGGTTGTAAAAATCTTTGATTATCTGAAAAGTTGATTGATACTGCTATAAAATGGATCCAAACTCTGTGTGGTTTTGGCCTACCGTCTGGGTAGAGCTTTGAAAAGAAAAAATGTTGATTTTTGTGAGGTACTTTTTACGAAATTTTGACTTTAAAAATTCGGGAAGAGTCGGGTTTATTTTCTATGGCAGAACTTTTTTTTAAGAACTTATTAAGGATGTAATTTTAAGTTTAAGGTTTTTTCAGAGGTTGCGATTTGTTTTGGCACATAACTTAATTATCTTAGATCTGGTTGTAAAGAACTTTGATTATCTGAAAAGTTGATTGATGCTGCTATAAAGTGGATCCAAACTCTGTGTGGTTTTGGCCTATCGTCTGGGTGAAGCTTTGAAATGCAAAAATATTAATTTTTGTGAGGTTTTTTTTTACGAAATTTTGACTTTAAAAATTCGGAAAGATTCGAGTTTATGTGCAACGGCAGACATTGTTTTTTCAGAATTTTCAAAGTTTGTACTCTTTGTTTAAGGTTTTTTTAGATGTAGCGGTTTGTTTTTTGACAGAACTTAAGAATCTTAGATCTGGTTGTAAAGAACTTTTAATATCTGAAAAGTTGATTGATGCTGCTATGAAGTGGATCCAATCTGTGTGTGGTTTTGGCCTACCGTCTGGGTAAAGTTTTGAAATGCAAAAATGTTGATTTTTGTGAGGTATTTTTAACGAAATTTTGACTTTAAAAACTCGGGAAGAGTCGGGTTTATTTTCTTTGGCACAACTTGTTTTTTAAGAACTTATTAAGGATGTTATTTTTAGTTTAAGGTTTTTTCAGAGGTTGTAAGTTTTTCTTTTTCGAAATTTTTACTTTAAAAACTCGGGAAAAGTCGTCTTTATTTTCTTTGGCAGAACTTGTTTTTTTCAGAACTTATTAAGGCTGTTATTTTTAGTTTATGGTTTTTTCAGTGGTTGCGGTTTGTTTTTTCACATAATTTATGTATCGTAATTTTGGTTGTAAAAAACTTTGATTATCTGAAAAGTTGATTGATACTGCTATAAAATGGATCCAAACTCTGTGTGGTTTTGGCCTACCGTCTGGGTAAAGCTTTGAAAAGAAAAAATGTTGATTTTTATGAGGTATTTTGTATGAAATTTTGACTTTAAAAATTCGGAAAGAGTCGGGTTTATTTGCTACGGCAGACCATGTTTTTCTCAGAATTTTCAAAGTTTGTACTTTTTGTTTAAGGTTTTTTCAGATGTAGCGGTTTGTTTTTTGACAGAACTTAAGTATCTTAGATCTGGTTGTAAAGAACTTTTAATATCTGAAAAGTTGATTGATACTGCTATAAAATGGATCCAAACTCTGTGTGGTTTTGGCCTACCGTCTGGGTAAAGCTTTGAAAAGCAAAAATGTTGATTTTTTTGAGGTATTTTGTACTGCATTTTGTACTGTATTTTCTATGGCAGAAGTTTTATTTTAAAAATTTTCAAAGTTTGTACTTTTATGTTAAATTTTTTTTAGAATTAGCGGTTTGTTTTTTCCATAACGGATCCAAGTGGATCCAAACTGTGTGTGGTTTTGGCCTACCGTCTCGGAAAAGCTTTGAAATGCAAAAATGTTGATTGTTGTGAGATTTTTTTTCTTCGAAATTTTGACTTTAAAAACTCGGGAAAAGTCGGGGTTATTTTCTATGGCAGAGCTTGTTTTTAAGAACTTATTAAGGATGTTATTTTTAGTTTTCATTGGCAGAACTTGTTTTTTAAGAACTTATTAAGGATGTTATTTTTACTTTAAGGTTTTCTCAGAGGTTGCGGTTTGTTTTTGCACATAACTTAAGTATCTTAGATCTGGTTGTAAAAAACTTTGATTATCTGAAAAGTTGATTGATGCTGCTATAAAATGGATCCAAACTCTGTGTGGTTTTGGCCTACCGTCTGGGTAAAGCTTTGAAATGCAAAAATGTTGATTGTTGTGAGATTTTCTTTTTCGAAGTTTTGACATTAAAAACTCTGGAAAAGTCGGGTTTATTTTCTATGGCAGAACTTTTTTTTTTAGAATTTATTAAGAAAGTAATTTTTTGTTTAAGGTTTTTTTCAGAGGTAGCGATTTGTTTTTTTCACATAACTTAAGTAACTTAGATCTGGTTGCAAAAAATTTTGATTATCTGAAAAGTTGATTGATACTGCTATAAAATGGATAAGACTGTGTATGGTTTTGGCCTGCCGTCTCGGAAAAGCTTTGAAATGCAAAAATGTTGATTGTTGTGAGATTTTTTTTCTTCGAAATTTTGACTTTAAAAACTCGGGAAAAGTCGGGGTTATTTTCTATGGCAGAGCTTGTTTTTTAAGAACTTATTAAGGATGTTATTTTTAGTTTAAGGTTTTTTCAGAGGTTGCGATTTGATTTTTCACATAACTTAAGTATCTTAGATCTGGTTGTAAAGAACTTTGATTATCTGAATAGTTGATTGATGCTGCTATGAAGTGGATCCAAACTGTGTGTGGTTTTGGCCTACCGTTTTGGAAATGAAAAAACGTTGATTGTTGTGAGATTTTTTTTCTTCGAAATTTTGACTTTAAAAACTCGGGAAAAGTCGGGTTTATTTTCTATGGCAGAGCTTGTTTTTTAAGAACTTATTAAGGATGTAATTTTTAGTTTAAGGTTTTTTCAGAGGTTGCGGTTTGTTTTTAACTTAAGTATCTTAGATCTGGTTGTAAAGAACTTTAATTATCTGAAAACTTGATTGATGCTGTTATAAAGTGGATCCAAACTCTGTGTGGTTTTGGCCTACCGTCTGGGTAAAGCTTTGAAATGCAAAAATGTTGATTGTTGTGAGATTTTCTTTTTCGAAGTTTTGACATTAAAAACTCTAGAAAAGTCGGGTTTATTTTCTATGGCAGAACCTTTTTTTTGTAGAATTTATTAAGAAAGTAATTTTTTGTTTAAGGTTTTTTTCAGAGGTAGCGATTTGTTTTTTCACATAACTTAAGTAACTTAGATCTGGTTGTAAAGAACTTTGATTATCTGAAAAGTTGATTGATGCTGCTATGAAGTGGATCCAATCTGTGTGTGGTTTGGCCTACCGTCTGGGTGAAGCTTTGAAATGCAAATCTGTTGATTGTTGTGAGGTATTTTTTACGAAATTTTGATTTTAAAAAGTTCGGAAAGAGTCGGGTTTATTTTCTTTGGCAGAACTTTTTTTTATATATTTTCAAAATTTTGTACTTTTTTGTTTTATGTGTAGTATCTTAGACCTGGTTGTAAAGAACTTTGATTATCTGAAAAGTTGATTGATACTGCTATAAAGTGGATCCAAACTCTGTGTGGTTTTGGCCTACTGTCTGGGTAAAGCTTTGAAATGCAAAAATGTTGACTTTTGTGAGGTGTTTTGTACCAAATTTGGACTTTAAAAATTTGGGAAAAGTCGGGTTTATTTTCTATGGCAGAACTTGATTTTTAAGAACTTATTAAGGAAGTAATTTTAAGTTTAAGGTTTTTTCAGAGGTTGCGGTTTGTTTTTTCACATAACTTAAGTATCTTAATTTTGGTTGTAAAAAACTTTGATTATCTGAAAAGTTGATTGATACTGCTATAAAATGGATCCAAACTCTGTGTGGTTTTGGCCTACCGTCTGGGTAAAGCTTTGAAATGCAAAAATGTTGATTGTTGTGAGATTTTTTTTTTC
>NW_022995825.1:6883-13279 GCF_900245975.1 Drosophila guanche | reverse complement strand
TAAAGCTTTGAAATGCAAAAATGTTGATTGTTGTGAGATTTTTTTTTTTCGAAATTTTGACTTTAAAAACTCGGGAAAAGTCGGTTTTATTTTCTATGGCAGAACTTGTTTTTTAAGAACTAGCAATTTTGTAATTTTTAGTTTAAGGTTTTTTCAGAGGTTGCGGTTTGTTTTTTCACATAACTTAAGTATCTTAATTTTGGTTGTAAAAAACTTTGATTATCTGAAAAGTTGATTGATACTGCTATAAAATGGATCCAAACTCTGTGTGGTTTTGGCCTACCGTCTGGGTAAAGCTTTGAAATGCAAAAATGTTGATTGATGTGAGATTTTTTTTTTTTCGATATTTTTACTTTAAAAACTCGGGAAAAGTCGGGTTTATTTTCTATGGCAGAACTTGTTTTTTAAGAACTAGCAATTTTGTAATTTTTAGTTTAAGGTTTTTTCAGAGGTTGCGGTTTGTTTTTTCACATAACTTAAGTATCTTAATTTTGGTTGTAAAAAACTTTGATTATCTGAAAAGTTGATTGATACTGCTATAAAATGGATCCAAACTCTGTGTGGTTTTGGCCTACCGTCTGGGTAAAGCTTTGAAATGCAAAAATGTTGATTGATGTGAGATTTTTTTTTTTTTCGATATTTTTACTTTAAAAACTCGGGAAAAGTCGGGTTTATTTTCTATGGCAGAACTTGTTTTTTAAGAACTAGCAATTTTGTAATTTTTAGTTTAAGGTTTTTTCAGAGGTTGCGGTTTGTTTTTTCACATAACTTAAGTATCTTAGATCTGGTTGTAAAAAACTTTGATTATCTGAAAAGTTGATTGATACTGCTATAAAATGGATCCAAACTCTGTGTGGTTTTGGCCTACCGTCTGGGTAAAGCTTTAAAATGCAAAAATATTGATTTTTGTGAGGTACTTTTTACGAAATTTTGACTTTAAAAATTCGGGAAGAGTCGGGTTTATTTTCTATGGCAGAACTTGTTTTTTAAGAACTAGCAATTTTGTAATTTTTAGTTTAAGGTTTTTTCAGAGGTTGCGGTTTGTTTTTGCACATAACTTAAGTATCTTAGATCTGGTTGTAAAAAACTTTGATTATCTGAAAAGTTGATTGATACTGCTATAAAATGGATCCAAACTCTGTGTGGTTTTGGCCTACCGTCTGGGTAAAGCTTTGAAAAGAAAAAATGTTGATTTTTGTGAAGTTTTTTTTACGAAATTTTGAATTTAAAAATTCGGAAAGAGTCGGGTTTATTTGCTACGGCAGACCATGTTTTTCTCAACATTTTCAAAGTTTGTACTTTTTGTTTAAGGTTTTTTTAGATGTAGCGGTTTGTTTTTTGACAGAACTTAAGTATCTTAGATCTGGTTGTAAAGAACTTTTAATATCTGAAATGTGGATTGATACTGCTATAAAATGGATCCAAACGCTGTGTGGTTTTGGCCTACCGTCTGGGTAAAGCTTTGAAAAGCAAAAATGTTGATTTTTTTGAGGTATTTTGTACTGCATTTTGTACTGTATTTTCTATGGCAGAAGTTTTATTTTAAAAATTTTCAAAGTTTGTACATTTATGTTAAATTTTTTTAGAATAAGCGGTTTGTTTTTTCCATAACGGATCCAAGTGGATCCAAACTGTGTGTGGTTTTGGCCTACCGTCTCGGAAAAGCTTTGAAATGCAAAAATGTTGATTGTTGTGAGATTTTTTTTTCGAAATTTTGACTTTAAAAACTCGGGAAAAGTCGGGTTTATTTTCATTGGCAGAACTTGTTTTTTAAGAACTTATTAAGGATGTTATTTTTACTTTAAAGTTTTCTCAGAGGTTGCGGTTTGTTTTTGCACATAACTTAAGTATCTTAGATCTGGTTGTAAAAAACTTTGATTATCTGAAAAGTTGATTGATACTGCTATAAAATGGATCCAAACTCTGTGTGGTTTTGGCCTACCGTCTGGGTAAATCTTTTAAATGCAAAAATGTTGATTTTTGTGAGGTATTTTGTACGAAATTCTGACTTTAAAAATTCGGGAAGAGTCGGGTTTATTTGCTACGGCAGACCTTGTTTTTCAGAATTTTCAAAGTTTTTACTTTTTTGTTTAATTGTTTTTAGAAGTAGCGGTTTGTTTTTTCACATAACTTAAGTATCTTAGATCTGGTTGTAAAGAACTTTGATTATCTGAAAAGTTGATTGATACTGCTATGAAGTTGATCCAAACTGCGTGTGATTTTTGGCCTACCGTCTCGGAAAAGCTTTGAAATGCAAAAATTTTGATTGATGTGAGATTTTTTTTTTCGAAATTTTGACTTTAAAAACTCGGGAAAAGTCGGGTTTATTTTCTATTGCAGAACTTGTTTTTTTTAGAATTTATTAAGGATGTAATTTTTAGTTTAAGGGGTTTTCAGAGGTTGCGGTTTGTTTTTTCACATAACTTAAGTATCTTAGATCAGGTTGTAAAGAACTTTGATTATCTGAAAAGTTTATTGATACTGCTATAAAATGGATCCAAACTCTGTGTGGTTTTGGCCTATCGTCTCGGAAAAGCTTTCAAATGCAAAAATGTTGATTCTTGTGAGACTTTTTTTTCGAAATTTTTACTTTAAAAACTCGGGAAAAGTCGGGTTTATTTTCTATGAGAAGAACTAGCAGAACTCTTCTTTTAGGAATTTTCAAAATATGTGCTTTTTTGTTTAAGGTTTTTAAGAAGTAGCGGTTTGTTTTTTCACATAACTTAAGTATCTTAGATCTGGTTGTAAAGAACTTTGATAATCTGAAAAGTTGATTGATACTGCTATGAAGTTGATCCAAACTGTTTGTGGTTTTTGGCCTACCGTCTCGGAAAAGCTTTGAAATGGCAGAACTTGTTTTTTAAGAACTTATTAAGGATGTCATTTTTAGTTTAAGTTTTTTTCAGAGGTTGCGGTTTGTTTTTTCACATAATTTAAGTATCTTAATTTTGGTTGTAAAAAACTTTGATTATATGAAAAGTTGATTGATACTGCTATAAAATGGATCCAAACTCTGTGTGGTTTTGGCCTACCGTCTGGGTAAAGCTTTGAAAAGAAAAAATGTTGATTTTTGTGAAGTTTTTTTTACGAAATTTTGAATTTAAAAATTCGGAAAGAGTCGGGTTTATTTGCTACGGCAGACCATGTTTTTCTCAAAATTTTCAAAGTTTGTACTTTTTGTTTAAGGTTTTTTTAGATGTAGCGGTTTGTTTTTTGACAGAACTTAAGTATCTTAGATCTGGTTGTAAAGAACTTTTAATATCTGAAAAGTTGATTGATACTGCTATAAATGGATCCAAACTCTGTGTGGTTTTGGCCTACCGTCTGGGTAAAGCTTTGAAAAGCAAAAATGTTGATTTTTTTGAGGTATTTTGTACTGCATTTTGTACTGTATTTTCTATGGCAGAAGTTTTATTTTAAAAATTTTCAAAGTTTGTACTTTTATGTTAAATTTTTTTTAGAATAAGCGGTTTGTTTTTTCCATAACGGATCCAAGTGGATCCAAACTGTGTGTGGTTTTGGCCTACCGTCTCGGAAAAGCTTTAAAATGCAAAAATGTTGATTGTTGTGAGATTTTTTTTTCGAAATTTTGACTTTAAAAACTCGGGAAAAGTCGGGTTTATTTTCATTGGCAGAACTTGTTTTTTAAAAACTTATTAAGGATGTAATTTTTACTTTAAGGTTTTCTCAGAGGTTGCGGTTTGTTTTTGCACATAACTTAAGTATTTTAGATCTGGTTGTAAAAAACTTTGATTATCTGAAAAGTTGATTGATACTGCTATAAAATGGATCCAAATTCTGTGTGGTTTTGGCCTACCGTCTGGGTAAATCTTTTAAATGCAAAAATGTTGATTTTTGTGAGGTATTTTGTACGAAATTCTGACTTTAAAAATTCGGGAAGAGTCGGGTTTATTTGCTACGGCAGACCTTGTTTTTTCAGAATTTTCAAAGTTTTTACTTTTTTGTTTAATTTATTTTAG
Source organism: Drosophila guanche (assembly GCF_900245975.1). Taxonomy (NCBI): domain Eukaryota; kingdom Metazoa; phylum Arthropoda; class Insecta; order Diptera; family Drosophilidae; genus Drosophila; species Drosophila guanche. Next base: position 9,299 of record NW_022995825.1, on the reverse strand, counting down.
AAGTAGCGGTTTGTTTTTTCACATAACTTAAGTATCTTAGATCTGGTTGTAAAGAACTTTGATTATCTGAAAAGTTGATTGATACTGCTATGAAGTTGATCCAAACTGCGTGTGATTTTTGGCCTACCGTCTCGGAAAAGCTTTGAAATGCAAAAATTTTGATTGATGTGAGATTTTTTTTTCGAAATTTTGACTTTAAAAACTCGGGAAAAGTCGGGTTTAATTTCTATTGCAGAACTTGTTTTTTTTTAGAATTTATTAAGGATGTAATTTTTAGTTTAAGGGGTTTTCAGAGGTTGCGGTTTGTTTTTTTCACATAACTTAAGTATCTTAGATCAGGTTGTAAAGAACTTTGATTATCTGAAAAGTTGATTGATACTGCTATAAAATGGATCCAAACTCTGTGTGGTTTTGGCCTATCGTCTCGGAAAAGCTTTCAAATGCAAAAATGTTGATTCTTGTGAGACTTTTTTTTCGAAATTATTACTATAAAAACTCGGGAAAAGTCGGGTTTATTTTCTATGGCAGAACTCTTCTTTTAGGAATTTTCAAAATTTGTGCTTTTTTGTTTAAGGTTTTTAAGAAGTAGCGGTTTGTTTTTTCACATAACTTAAGTATCTTAGATCTGGTTGTAAAGAACTTTGATAATCTGAAAAGTTGATTGATACTGCTATGAAGTTGATCCAAACTGTTTGTGGTTTTTGGCCTACCGTCTCGGGAAAGCTTTGAAATGGCAGAACTTGATTTTTAAGAACTTATTAAGGAAGTAATTTTAAGTTTAAGGTTTTTTCAGATGTTGCGGTTTGTTTTTTCACATAACTTAAGTATCTTAATTTTCCTTCTAAAAAATTTGATTATCTGAAAAGTTGATTGATACTGTTATACAATGGATCCAAACTGCTTGTGGGTTTGACCTACCGCCTCGGAAAAGCTTTGAAATGCAAAAATGTTGATTGATGTGAGATTTTTATTGTTGATATTTTTACTTTTTTCAGAAAGTGCGGTTTGTTTTCTCACATAACTTAAGTATCTTAATTTTCGTTGTAAAAAACTTTGATTATCTGAAAAGTTGATTGATACTGCTATAAAATGGATCCAAACTCTGTGTGGTTTTGGCCTACCGTCTGGGTAAAGCTTTGAAATGCAAAAATTTTGATTGTTGTGAGATTTTTTGTTTTCGAAATTTTGACTTTAAAAACTCGGGAAAAGTCGGGTTTATTTTCTATGCCAGAACTTGTTTTTTATAAACTAACAATTATTTAATTTTTTGTTTAATGTTTTTTAAGAGGTTGCGGTTTGTTTTTTTCACATAACTTAAGTATCTAAGATCTGGTTGCAAAAAACTTTGATTATCTGAAAAGTTGATTGATTCTGCTATAAAATGGATCCAAACTCTGTGTGGTTTTGGCCTACCGTCTAGGTAAAGCTTTGAAATGCAAAAATGTTGATTTTTGTGATGTATTTTGTACGAAATTTTGACTTTAAAAACTCGGGTTTATTTTCTATGGCAGAACTTGTTTTTAAGAACTTATTAAGGAAGTAATTTTAAGATTAAGCTTTTTTCAGAGGTTGCGGTTTGTTTTTTTACATAACTTAAGTATCTTACATCTGGTTACAAAAAACTTTGATTATCTGAAAAGTTGATTGATATATAAAATGGATCCAAACTCTGTGTGTTTTTGACCTACCGTCTCGGAAAAGCTTTGAAATGCAAAAATGTGAATTGTTGTGAGATTTTTTTTTCCAAATTTTTACTTTAAAAACTCGGGAGAAGTCGGTTTTATTTTCTATGCCAGAACTTGTTTTTTAAGAACTAGCATTTTTGTAATTTTTAGTTTTAGGTTTTTTCAGAGGTTGCGGTTTGTTTTTTCACATAACTTAAGTATCTAAGATCTGGTTGCAAAAAACTTTGATTATCAGAAAAGTTGATTGATTCTGCTATAAAATGGATCCAAACTCTGTGTGATTTTGGCCTACCGTCTGGGTAAAGCTTTGAAAGTAAAAATGTTGATTTTTGTGAGGTATTTTGTACGAAATTTTGACTTTAAAAACTTGGGAAAAGTCGGGTTTATTTTCTATGGCAGAACTTGTTTTTTAAGAACTTATTAAGGAAGTAATTTTAAGTTTAAGGTTTTTTCAGAGGTTGCGGTTTGTTTTTTTTACATAACTTAAGTATCTTAGATCTGGTTACAAAAAACTTTGATTATCTGAAAAGTCGATTGATATATAAAATGGATCCAAACTCTGTGTGTTTTTGGCCTACCGTCTCGGAAAAGCTTTGAAATGCAAAAATGTGGATTGTTGTGAGATTTTTTTTTCGAAATTTTTACTTTAAAAACTCGGGAGAAGTCGGTTTTATTTTCTATGCCAGAACTTGTTTTTTAAGAACTAGCATTTTTGTAATTTTTAGTTTAAG
>NW_022995825.1:0-1658 GCF_900245975.1 Drosophila guanche | reverse complement strand
AAAGCTTTGAAATGCAAAAATTTTGATTGTTGTGAGATTTTTTGTTTTCGAAATTTTGACTTTAAAAGTTCGGGAAAAGTCGGGTCTATTTTCTATGCCAGAACTTGTTTTTTAAGAACTAACAATTTTGTAATTTTTTGTTTAATGTTTTTGCAGAGGATGCGGTTTGTTTTTTTCACATAACTTAAGTATCTTAGATCTGGTTGCAAAACACTTTGATTATCTGAAAAGTTGATTGATATATAAAATGGATCCAAACTCTGTGTGGTTTTGGCCTACCGTCTGGGTAAAGCTTTGAAATGCAAAAATTTTGATTGTTGTGAGATTTTTTGTTTTCGAAATTTTGACTTTAAAAGTTCGGGAAAAGTCGGGTCTATTTTCTATGCCAGAACTTGTTTTTTAAGAACTAACAATTTTGTAATTTTTAGTTTAAGGTTTTTTCAGAGGTTGCGGTTTGTTTTTTCACATAACTTAAGTATCTTAGTTCTGGTTGCAAAAAACTTTGATTATCTAAAAAGTTGATTGGTTCTGCTATAAAATGGATCCAAACTCTGTGTGGTTTTGGCCTACCGTCTGGGTAAAGCTTTGAAATGTAAAAATGTGATTTTTGTGAGGTATTTTGTACGAAATTTTGACTTTAAAAACTCTGGTTTATTTTCTATGGCAGAACTTGTTTTTTAGGAACTTATTAAGAATGTAATTTTAAGTTTAAGGTTTTTTCAGAGGTTGCGGTTTGTTTTTTACATAACTTAAGTATCTTAGATCTGGTTGCAAAAAACTTTGATTATCTGAAAAGTTGATTGATATATAAAATGGATCCAAACTCTGTGTGGTTTTGGCCTACCGTCTCGGAAAAGCTTTGAAATGCAAAAATGTGGATTGTTGTGAGAAATTTTTACTTTAAAAACTCGGGAAAAGTCGGGATTATTTTCTATGGCAGAACTTGTTTTTTATGAACTAGCATGTTTGTTATTTTTAGTTCAAGGTTTTTTCAGAGGTTGCGGTTTGTTTTTTCACATAACTTAAGTATCTTAGTTCTGGTTGCAAAAAACATTGATTATCAGAAAAGTTGACTGATTCTGTTATAAAATAGATCCAAACTCTGTGTGATTTTGGCCTACCGTCTGGGTAAAGCTTTGAAAGTAAAAATGTTGATTTTTGTGAGGTATTTTGTACGAAATTTTGACTTTAAAAACTTGGGAAAAGTCGGTTTTATTTTCTATGGCAGAACTTGTTTTTTAAGAACTTATTAAGGAAGTAATTTTAAGTTTAAGGCTTTTTCAGAGGTTGCGGATTGTTTTTTCACATAACTTAAGTATCTTAATTTTGGTTGTAAAAAACTTTGATTATCTGAAAGCTTGATTGATACTGCTATAAAATGGATCCAGACTGTTTGTGGTTTTGGCCTACCGTCTGGGTAAAGCTTTGAAATGCAAAAATGTGGATTGATGTGAGATTTTTTTTTTGATATTTTTACTTGAAAAACTTGGGAAAAGTCGGGTTTATTTTCTATGGCAGAACTTGTTTTTTAGAAACTTATTAAGGAAGTAATTTTTAGTTTAAGGTTTTTTCAGAGGTTGCGGTTTGTTTTTGCACATAACTTAAGTATCTTAATTTTTGTTGTAAAAAACTTTGATTATCTGAAAAGTTGATTGATA
>NW_022995824.1:24604-27289 GCF_900245975.1 Drosophila guanche | reverse complement strand
GTTTCGCCATTTAAACTACTGACTGGTTTAGATATGCGTATTCCAGGTGATGTGCAGCTCATAGAATTGATTCAGGACTGCTCGATTTCAGAATTGGATGATGAGCGTGACAACTTGACGAAGGAAGAAAGGGAAATTATTGAGAATATGCAAGAGGAGAACAAGCGAGCTTTTGATGCCAAAAGAAAGTTAGAAAAGAAGTATAAGATCAATGATTTGGTAGCCATTAAACGCACGCAGTATGTGAGTAGTGAAAGTTAATAACCATGGCCGCTACGAAGTAGACAGAATGTAAGAAGGAGAAGGGCCGTTCAAAACATCGAAAACATCGATATGAAGGAATTCGGGACGAATCTCACGTCAGGAAGTCCGAATGTGGGATCCGATTGGGGTACGGTAGTGACCAAGAACACCAGAACCGGTCACACTTATTAATCGTCTGTCTCTGACCGAACAAATCGATAGAAGGAGTATTCGGTTGCAACGGAAGAAAGAGGAACAACGGCCTGCGACAGTCGTCGCCAGAGTATCGTAATACGACCATCAGATAATCTGTTACAATTAAGCCAAACCAACACCAATTGAACAAAGTATGAATAAATAAATATAAATAATTAAACCGTCAGTGTCCTACCATAAAAAGAGGATTCTGCATATATTTTTGCATACCTTGTAACTTAATTTTTTTTATACCCGGTACTCGAAGAGTAAATAGGGTATATTGTATTTGTGTGAATAACGGTTGTATGTAACGCACAGAAGGAAGCGTTTCTGACCCCATAAAGTCTTGATCTTGATCAGCAAGAATAGTCGAGTCGATAAAGCCATATCTGTCTGTCCGACTGTCCATCTTGTTTGTCGGCTAGTTCTCAGAGAATATAAGAGCTGGAGCCACCAAATTTTGGCTCCAGACTGCTGCATGCTCATACTGAGACCAGTGTATTTTAGCCCCGCCCCCTTCCGCCCCGCAAAAAGGCGAAAACCTCCAAAACCTACAATTTTCCTACACGTAGGGAATGGCCATATCTATCAGATCACAAAATTGGGATCTGACTGGATCATTATTATAGACACAATAAAGAAATTTCATCGGCTAAACCCACCCTGTCCCGCAGCTTGTGTTGTTCTTTTCACATTCCCTCACTCACACTCTGCCTCTGCTTCACTGCCTCTGCCTCTGCCGAATTTTAACCCACCCCGTCCCGCAGCTTATTTTTGTTTTTTTTTTTGTGCGGGCGCTGCCTTTGCCTCTGCCACGAGTCTGCAGTGTGTGGGTCTAGGGAAGGGGGGCGAGCTAACAGAGCGTGTTAGCGTGAGAAGTGTTGTAGATGTAGATGACAAATGAAGAAAAAACGCCTAAGAAGCGTCTCTCACGTCCCTTCTCGTTTTTGTTATGAATTCAAGATTTTTAACCTATCTTTATGAACTGTTTGTTTTTATACCCGGTACTCGAAGAGTAAATAGGGTATATTCTATTTCTGCACAAATTGAATGTATGTAACGCACAGAAGGAAACATCTGTCCGTCCGTCTGTCCTTCCGTCTTGTTGAGAGCCTGTATCTCAGAGACCATAGAAGCTAGAGCCAACAAATTTTGCATCCAGACTTCCGTATGCTCACACTGTTACCAGTATTTTAACAATGAGCCGCGCCCCCTTCCGCCCCCGCAAATCTATCATATCTATCAGATCATCGAATTGGGATCAGATTTTATCATTATAGCCACAATGAATAAATTAATTTGCAGTGTCCCACCCCGTCCCACAGCTCATATATGTTTTTTTCACATTCTCTCATTCACACTATCGATCAAACATCGATCGTTCTCTTTCGTAGTGACCAGACGTGTTTTTGTTTTGCGCTCCGTATTTTCCTTTCTATTTTGCATAAACAACCGGGGTTTTTTCGAAATAATTCTTCTTATAATTATTGAATAGCTTGCCGCTTTTCTTAACTATCCTAATACGCGAGTGCATGCCTATTATTTGTTTAAAATTCAAACCTTATTCATTTGTGCGTCGGTTAGTTGTGTGTTTGTGCTTTTTCTTGTTGTAAGTACGCCCTCACTATTAACCGCTCTCTCTTGTAGTTGCGCTTCTGTCTTTCACTCTATAGCTCGAGTAACTGTTCTCCCTCTCTCGCTCTCAATACTTTCTGTGCAGTGGCGTGCGCTCACTGTTTTAGCTGCCGCTGCGCTTGTTCTTCTCTCCTCTCTGCGCTCATCTGTTTTCGATCCCGCTTTAAACTTTTCTTTAAGCAATTGGTCGGCACACTGGTCCCATTGCTATTTGTTTTGTGAAAATAATTCTTATTTATTTTATTTATTTATATATTCAAAATAAATAATAAAATAATGGAATACTTGGTTGTGTGCTCCGCTAAGGCTTGCAAAAAGCAGATCACCCACGACCAGCCGATCATCCCTTGCTGGCTCTGCGATAACGTAGTGCACGCAAAATGTATTGGGTTCTCAGGCCTCGTGGGTGACGCAATTTCGAAGCGTAATGGTCTGCATTACAGTTGCGAGGCATGTCGGTCTATCGAGAATGACATGGTCACGTTTATGAGGCAGACGCGAAAGGGCTTTAAGGAGCTGACCGTGGGCTTTAAAAAGCAGTACGATCGGCTTCTAGCCATGGAATCTCAATTCAGCAGTTTTAAAGTGCTGAATGAGTCTCCTAGGCGC
>NW_022995824.1:0-23940 GCF_900245975.1 Drosophila guanche | reverse complement strand
CGAGCACTCCCGCTCACTATACCTGAAGACTGCTATCATCCTACTTTCGAAGTGTAGGTAGATATTGGATCTACTGTATCGGATCGTGCGGGTAGGCTATCTGAACGCGTCCGCTGCTTTCGTAAAGCCGAGTTTACGAAGCTCAATAACTTAATTCGAAATTTTGATTGGTCCGCTCTTTACTCGTGCACTGACGTTATTGAAGGCACAAACATTTTTTACAATGTACTTGACACTATTTTTTGCTCGTGTGAGAGCAGATAGATCTCCGATAGATTTTTGGTTCACCAAAGAGTTATCCAGTCTAAAGAACCTTAAAAAATCTCAAGAAGTTGGTTCTCCATTTTCTCTTTCTAATTACTTAAAAGCTCGGTCAAATTTCACTGTTCTTAATGCTCAATGCTATAGGAACTACCTCCTTCGATACAGGATACGTTTTTTACAGGACCCTAACAGTTCTACAGCTTTCTAAGCAGTAAGCGTAGAACGTCCGCACATCCATCCTCGCTATCATTTTTGAATATGTCGGCAAACAATGATCAGGCAATCGCCGATCTTTTTGCACAATTTTTTCAAACCACCTATTCCCAGGAAAGCTACCCAGGTCATATGAAGGCTCCTTACTTCATGAACTTCAATTAGTTAAGCCGGCATTTTCACCGGGCCCTGACGGAGTTACCGGCTGTGTACTCAGGTACTGTGCCGAGTCTCTGTGCGGACCTTTGCTTAAACTATTCACTCTATCCATCCATTCTTCTAGAAGGAAGGAATCCTTTATAATTCCTCTCCATAAGAAAAGTAGCAAGTCTGACGCCAAAAACTATAGAGGTATATCTAAGTTATCCGATATTCCTAAAATGTTCGAGAAAATTTTAACTCCGCACTTGCAGCATCTCTGCAAATCACTTATATCTCCAGCTCAGCACGGATTTATACGGCGACGATCAACAACCACTAATTTTATAGAGTTCACCTCCTCTGTCATTAAAGGATTCCAAATATCCACTTGCAGACGGATGTTATTTACACTGACTTCAGTAAGACATTCGATTCTGTAAACCATTCTCTTCTTGCACAAAAGCTCGACCTTCTAGGGTTTCCACCCAATCTGTTGAGATGGATTTATAGCTACCGGTGTTCTAGGTCTCAAAGGGTCTTTTTCAAAAACTCCTTATCTTTACCTGTTATGGTTACTTCTGGAGTACCACAGGGTAGCCATTTAGGCCCCTTACTTTTTACATTCTTTATTAATGACCTGCCCTCTGTATTAACAAATTCTCGAGTACTTATGTATGCGGATGATGTTAAACTCTGTGTCCAGTATAAGGACATTTCATTTCACTCTCGATGGCAAATCTGATCTCAATAGCTTTCAGTCATGGTGCTGTGCAAATATGTTACAACTTAATGCCTCGAAGTGCAATGTAATGACTTTTTATCGCTCCACCCCCTTCCTGGCTCCTTTCACCCTCTGGGGTACTTCTCTTGAGTGAATTACATTGGTTGATGATCTAGGCCCAAGTTAAAGTTTTCTGAACACATTTCTACCATGGTTAATAAAGCTTGGGTTTATAAAGAGGTGGTCAAAGGAATTTGATGACCCCTATATAACGAAGACTCTCTATATCTCGCTTGTTCGTCCGATTTTAGAATACCGCTCATGTGTATGGTGCCCTCAGTACAACATACATCAGGACCGTATTGAATCAGTACAGAAAAACTTTTTATTATTTGCCCTACGGGGCCTCAACTGGGATGCAACTGTGAGACTGCCATCCTACCGTAGTAGACTTCTTTTATTAAATCTTCCATCCTTAGTTAGTCGTAGAAAAATGCTTGGTGTAATCTTTATGCACAACTTGATCAAGGGAGATGTAGGCAGCCCTGACCTGTTGAGGGGCGGAAACTTTACGATTCCCATTAGACCCACTAGAAACTATATTCCTTTGTTCCTTCCACTGTGTAGATCGAATCATGCCTTGCACGAACCCTTTAGGGTTTTATGCTCGGATTATAATTCCCTCTACCACATTATATCCTCAACTAACTCCCTTCCTCTTCTTAAATCTCTTATACTAGCCGACCTCTCCCGTAGTTAGTTTCATTTTAGTTTTGTCTTGTTTCTGATTTTGGTAATTTTTGCTTGCTTAGCTATAGTAGCTCTAGTCTAGTTGTGTTTAACTCTAATTTTCCTCGAATATTAGCCTAACATCTATCTTTCCTGCATGCTCGCGACTGGTTCGGTTAATCGCGCAGCGCGTCATGCGACAGTGCCCCTCGGTCAGTTGGGCGGGAGGAGGGCTGCGTTCTGCTGGGTTCCGCGCGTAACAGGCTTTGGCTTGGTGTCGCATGGGTCACTTGATGGTGCAGTCATTGCATATCAACGTTCAGACTATGCAGTCTGCGGCCTCTGCCTCTCCGTGCCTCTGCCTCTGCAGTGTGCGGTTTTAGGGGAGCGTGTTGGCGTGAGAAGTGATGTAGATGTAGAAAAAAATTTAAATAACCGTTAAGCTGCAGATGTTCTACTGATACAGGGTAAAAAAGTTATGACGCCTAAGAAGCGTGAGCAACACGATCAAGTGTCGTCACTGTTAACCTTCATAGCCTCCCTGGAAAACTTCGGCCCTTCCCTACGCACGGAGCTGGTACCAGGTTCCGGCTTTCTTCCTCCGTGTTGCTGATCGTTAGCACGCTTTTCACATCCGAGTTGTTGAAATCCTAACCCGAGTTTCTTCCCTCTTTCGCTCCATAGTTGGCCCGAAGGTCCAGGTGGCTAATATTTTTCGGGGAGACCACCCATTTGCGTTGTAAGCCTACCCGCCACTTGAGATCGTTAAGGGGATGGACCATACCTTCGCTATACACTGCCTTACCACGGTCAGAGCAAGAAAAAATGTGAAATATATATTTGTGTTCGAAAGTGGATGTATGTAACGCACAGAAGGAAACGCTTCCGAAACTATAAAGTATATACAAATAGCCTTGATCAGTATGAATAGCCGAGTCGATATGTCAAGTGACAGCCATGGTTTTTTCGTTCAGGCAACAAATCCATTCGAATGTTACTCAGTTTAGTAAGCTCAAAGATGACTTTGAAAAGCGATCATTTAAGATATGTATTTTCAGCATAAAAAGCCGAATCGTTATAGGCATGTCTGTCTGTCCGTCCGTCTTAATGAGAAACCAAATTTTGCAAGCTGATTACTATGATATCACACTGACACAAGTTTATTTCAAAATTGGCACCGCCCCTGAGGCCACAACAAAGAGCTAAAATATAAATATTTTCTTTTCGAGTACCGGGTATAAAAACTCAGGTCTATTAAGAATGTCCATATCCACTTTTCACCGTAAGTACAAAATACTTTACTCTTCGAATACCGGGTATACAAATCATAAAAATTAAGAAGATAGACTGCAAATATAAATTGATTTCTTCTGATTTGTATTACTCACACTCCAGTCTATTCAAAAAGCTAGCACTTCTTAAATTCGATAGATTGGAAGTGTCTCAAAATAAGTTTTGAAAGTGGTGAAGTGCGGCACTACTATTTTCAAAATCACAGCAGTATAATTGTATTTTTAATCTAATTAATTGCAGGTGATTATCTGCGTGAGAAATTCGAAGAGGCAACTAAAGTGAAACTTAATAAACGAGGACGCCTTCAGGTTAAAGATTCGCAGTTTAAAGTACCCACAGCGCATGACCTTATTTACATAGATGAAAGTCCGGACTGGTGTCGCAACAATTATATTCTGCATTGGCCTGGTAAATGTTTTAGAGTAGTTTATTTAAACACATATTTTCAAACTCTTTTTAATTAGGCACGCATGGTCGAGTTTGTCAAAAGAGCTCGTCGGGTCTTGATAGCTGTGCTATTCTTTGCTGCGGTCGAGGCTATAATACCAAAAATATTGTGGTTCACGAACGGTGTAATTGCAAGTTCCATTGGTGCTGCCAGGTCAAATGCGAAGTTTGTACAAAGGTACTGGAAGAGCATACATGTAAATAGAATTTTAAGAAACAGAATAAAATTATCCAATTGTTCACGACATAGCCATTTTAAATTTAATGCATACTTCCGCAAATTATTTATTGAAATTAATAAGTTACAAAATCAGGCATTCTGCTAAGCTTCCTGGTAATTGTTTTTTAACAATAAAACAGGCTACTAAATCATTCTATTTTCATTCCTACGAAATAACTATAGAGTTAAGTAAGACTATTTAACAATATTTAAAATTAATGGTTGCTTAATTAATTATTAATATTCATTATTCACGACTTGGAACACACTTATTACTTGCTCCGGCAACAGAAACAGCAATTAATCATGTATGTAATTACTTTGTGAAAACACTATATTCATAATAATTTGTATTCAGCGTAAAATAGCTTCGATGTTCAATACTTCTAGGGTTTTAGTAAGTTTAATTCGTAAAACGAGTGTATTAAAAAGTCAGAAGAATTGCAACTGATTTTAAAATATACAAATTGATGAGTGTGACGAGTAGCTAATAATTCGATTTTAGCGCTAGAATAAGTTTAATTAGATCTAAGTAGATGCAATGATCAACCTATGCTCTAAACTTAACTTACTTTTGTAAGTATACATATGGTATGTATATGTATATGTGTGAGAGCACACATTTCTATATAAAATGTCCAATAAGTGTTCCAAAAAATTAAGTCGAACAATTGACAATTGAAATATTGGCTCTCAAATCTAGAATTATCAGCAAATTACGCATAAAAAGATTGTACATGTAAAAATCGAAATAAATAAAAAAATTCGAAAATTCTTGAATTCTATTAAATACAAAAAAAAACGTTCAAAAGCGACTCTATTTTTATACCCGATACTCATTCAGTAAATGTATATGTAACCATGTTCATATGTATGTTTCTTTATGATTTTTTAGAATTTTACATTTTTTTCAACTTTGGTTTGAGGTTAAAATATACGAAAAATTTTGATATTTCTTTATCTTTGTGTTAGTTTCCTATTAGAGCTTCTAGTTTATATATCCATTTAGGTGACGCTACCTCAATATAAGAACCAAACGTTCGGTCTCTTTCGTAGTGACCAGACGTGAGTTTGTTTTGCGCTCTGTATTTTCCTTTCTAATTTCGATAAACGACAGGTGTTTTTTTTTCAAAAAAACTCTTGTAAATGTTACTGAGTAACTTGCCACTTTCGCGAGTGCATGCATATTATTTGTCTGAAATTAAAATGTAATCTTATTCATTTGTGCGTCGGTTAGTCGTGTGTTTGTGCTGTTTCTTTTCGTAAGTACTTTCGTTATTGCGTTTACTGTCTACTCTGTAGTTTAAAATTAACTGTTCTTCCTCTGTCGCTCTGAAAACTTTCTGTGGAGTAGCGCGCGCGCTCTGCTTAGCTGTAGCTGCAACTGTTCTTTGCTCCTCTCTTCACTAATTTTTTTTCGCTAAAACCTCAAAGAAACACATCACTCACCACCAGCCGAGCATTCCTTGCTGGCTCTGCGATAACGAAGTGCACTCAAAATTTATTGGGTTATCTGCATTACAGTTGCGAGGCATGTCGGTTTGTCGAGAATGACATGGTCACGTTTATGAGGCAGACGCGAAAGGGCTTTAAGAAGCTGGCCGTGGTCTTTAAAAAGCAGTACGATAAGTTTCTAGTCATGGAGTCTCAATTCTGCGGTTTTAAACTGCTGAATGAGTGTATTAGGCCCAAAAAGTCACTCATGGGAATCTGCAAGTGCCTTTCCCTCGACCGCTCGCTGCTGATCAACAGTCTCCGTCTACTTCGATAGGAGTAGGGATAGTTTTACATTTTCATCCCACTTTACTATGATTACCGAAACCTGGTTAAAGTCGGACATTCTTATTTCCGAAGTTTTGGCAGATGGGTACACAATTCATAGGAATGATCGTTCGTCTCGACGTTTAGAAGGGGTTCTGATTGCAGTGGACTCTTACTTCATGTCGGAGCTTATTGGACCTCGGATCAGATCGGGCGGTTAGGCTATCTGAACGCGTCCGCTGCTTCCGAGTTTTCGAAGCTTTATTGACTTTATTAAAGGCGCAAACATTTTTATACCCGGTACTCGAAGAGTAAATAGGGTATATTGTATTTGTGCACAAAGTGGATGTATGCAACGCACAGAAAAGGACGTTTCCGACCCTATAAAGTATATATATTCCCGGTCAGCAGCNACGGGGTAAAAAAAAAACAATTCAATAAAAATAGGTAAAAAATCTTAAATTAAAAACAAAAACGAAAGGGGACGTGGAAACCGCTTTTTACGCTTTTTTTTTTATTTTTTCACCAACTTCTAAACCCCTTCCCCCCCCAACCCGCCCCGTGAGCCCCCCCCCCTCCCCAAGACCCACAACGTGCACAAAGGGGCAGCGCCCGAAAAAAAAAAAAAAAAAAAAACAAATATAAGCTGCGGGACGGGGTGGGTTAAAATTCGGCAGAGGCAGAGGCAGTGAAGCAGAAGCAGAGTGTGAGTGAGGGAATGTGAAAAGAACAACACAAGCTGCGGGACAGGGTGGGTTTAGCCGATGAAATTTCTTTATTGTGTCTATAATAATGATCCAGTCGGATCCCAATTTTGTGATCTGATAGATATGGCCATTCCCTACGTGTAGGAAAATTGTAGGTTTGGGAGGTTTTCGCCTTTTTGCGGGGCGGAAGGGGGCGGGGCTAAAATACACTGGTCTCAGTATGAGCATGCAGCAGTCTGGAGCCAAAATTTGGTGGCTCCAGCTCTTATATTCTCTGAGAACTAGCCGACAAACAAGATGGACAGACGGACAGACAGACATGGCTTTATCGACTCGACTATTCTTGCTGATCAAGATCAAGACTTTATGGGGTCAGAAACGCTTCCTTCTGTGCGTTACATACAACCGTTATTCACACAAATACAATATACCCTATTTACTCTTCGAGTACCAGGTATAAAAAAAATTAAGTTACAAGGTATGCAAAAATATATGCAGAATCCTCTTTTTATGGTAGGACACTGACGGTTTAATTATTTATATTTATTTATTCATAGTTTGTTCAATTGGTGTTGGTTTGGCTTAATTGTAACAGATTATCTGATGGTCGTATTACGATACTCTGGCGACGACTGTCGCAGGCCGTTGTTCCTCTTTCTTCCGTTGCAACCGAGTACTCCTGCTATCGATTTGTTCGGTCAGAGACAGACGATTAATAAGTGTGACCGGTTCTGGTGTTCTTGGTCACTACCGTACCCCAATCGGATCCCACATTCGGCCTTCCTGACGTGGGATTCGTCCCGAATGCCTTCATATCGATGTTTTCGATGTTTTGAACGGCCCTTCTCCTTCTTACACTCTGTCTACTTCGTAGCGGCAATGGTTATTAACTTTCACTACTTTGTATGTCCCTACGTACTTGCCCTTCAATTTGCAACCTGTCCGTATGACGCACGCAAATTACCGATGGTTTAGTAACTAGAATATGAAGAAAAGATTGAAAGAAAACCGTAGTTTTCGAGCGAACAAGAGGAGAACGTATAAGAGTTATTAAAGGGAAAGAAGGAAGCAGTTCAACAGTGCGAGTAGTAGGTTAAGACTTTAGCTCGTCAGGACTTAGTTAAGATACTCGACGTGTAGTGGTGGAATACGCATATCTAAACCAGTCACTAGATTAAATGGCGAAACCTTGGTACTCCTCGGCTCGGTATTATTGATGAACCTGTTGTATCTTACCTACATGCTTATACCAGCACCCTGGACTTTCACGACTGACTTTCGATAACATTGGGACTACTATTTTATGAATACGCTCGACTTGTGCATTTCCCCTGGGTACGCCTGTTGCAATTAACAAATGTTGTATCTTCTTCCTATCGCAAAAATCCTTAAAGTCTACGCTTCACTTGCGTCGAGGCGCTAGACTTTGCTAGGAAATGCCCAAAGGTTTCTTTTGTCGGACTGCGAGGTTTGTTGATTATTGAAGAAGATGAGGACGAGAGTCTCGTCCTATGTTGGTGTGCATGAACCTTTTCCGTAAATGTTAGTGCTTTTACACTAATATAGCAAAAAAGCAGTTGAGGTATCCCGGTTAGAAATCTTCATATCCTTGGCAGCGCCCCTCGGCCGGTTGGGCGGGAGGAGGGCTGCGTTCTGCTGAGTTCCGCGCGTAACTGGCTTTGGCTTGGTGTCGCATGGGCGACTTGATGGTGCAGTCATTGCATGTCAACTTCCAGACAAAGGGTCAGTTTCCAATCAGGAAATGGTGCTCGAAATGCCTTGAAAGGAGAAAGCGAATCCGACTGTGAAAAGCTAATGGAGTTTAAGGATGGGACAAACATCGCTATCTGATTCCAAGCTCTGATTTCACAAAGCGGAGCATACTATACATATTGAGCCGAATGCCTGCAGCAGTCGCTGCACTTCGAATGGATGAAAGTCATATCGCAGCTCTCACTTGTTACATTCTTGACGCCAGTACGGCCGCCTATGGTGCTTGCGTAGTTGTCAGATCCGAACTGCAGTGGTATTTTTATCACATTTGCTGTGCTCTAAATCCAGGGTAGCCCCGTTAAAGACGCTCACTATCCCAAAGCTTGAGCTGTCAGCTGCTCCTTTATTATCAGAACTCATTGGGACCATCGCCAAGCGCATTCAATTCGAATGTAAATATCATTGGTGGCCGGACCTAAGAGTAGTGCTAGCATGGATTCCTGAATCGTTTAACGTTTTTGTGTCCAACATAGTATTACAAATACATGAGCTGACAAAGGGAATGACCTGGCATCATGTACCCTCTCAACTGAACACTGCGGACATTCTATCAAAAGGATGCACTCCTCTGGAACTTCTGGACTCGCAACTATGGCATAATTCATACATACGTCGCTCATCCCTTTGAGCTTCCGGAGCGACGACACAAGGTGCTGGCGCTATTAACCAAGACGGATCTAACAGAATCTTGTAAATTCCACTCTAAAGGGATCTGATTCTGAGCTTTTAAAAGGATCACTCACTCCATTTGAAATCAAATGCGGAACGCTTCTACTAATAATAAACAACGACTTCAGAATTCGGACTTGGAATAGTCTTAATCTGGTCGTTGATATGCAATGACTGAACCATCAAGTCGCCAAGAGTCACCAAGCCAAAGCCAGTTACGCGCGGAACTCAGCAGAACGCAGCCCTCCTCCCGCCCAAACGGCCGAGGGGCGCTGCCAAGGATATGAAGATTTCTATGTATCGAACCAAGTTCTGTTCAAAGATCCCAATAAAGAGTTGCTTGTGGTACCTTCGCTAATGAACACGAGATCATTAAGATCAATCACAAGAAATGTCAAATTTCTTGCAAAAAGACTCAGGATTTGATCGAGAAGTCATATTATATTCCCAAGCTCAAGGAGAAAGTAGTGCGAGTAGTTAATAGCTGTGTAGAGTGCATTCTAGTTAATGCAATAGCAGGTCGGCAAGATTGGTTCCTCACACCGATAGACAAAGGGGATAAGCCGCTGGTAACCTATCATGTTGGCCCTATGGAGTTGACGAAAAAACGATATAATCACATTTTCGTGATTGTAAATGCCTTTTCCAAGTACGTGTGGTTGTATCCTGCTCTGAGAGCAGGAGTAGAAGAAGTTATTAGTTGTTTGGAGCGTCAGGCTGTTTTCTTTGGAAACCCGTAAAGGATCGTTTCAGATCGCGGAGCTGCGTTCACTTCGCATCTGTTTAAGGATTTTTGCGATAGGGAGAAGATACAACATTTGTTAATTGCAACAGGCGTACCCAGGGGAAATGCACAAGTCGAGCGTATTCATAAAATAGTAGTCCCAATGTTATCGAAAGTCAGTCGTGAAAGTCCAGGGTGCTGGTATAAGCATGTAGGTAAGATACAACAGGTTCATCAATAATACCGAGCCGAGGAGTACCAAGGTTTCGCCATTTAATCTAGTCACTGGTTTAGATATGCGTATTCCAGGTGATGTGCAGCTCAGAGAATTGATTCAGGACTGCCCGATTTCAAAATTGAATGATGAGCGTGACAACTTGACGAAGGAAGCAAGGGAAATTATTAAGAATATGNAGCGTATTCATAAAATAGTAGTCCCAATGTTATCGAAAGTCAGTCGTGAAAGTCCAGGGTGCTGGTATAAGCATGTAGGTAAGATACAACAGATCATCAATAATACCGAGCCGAGGAGTACCAAGGTTTCGCCATTTAAACTACTGACTGGTTTAGATATGCGTATTCCAGGTGATGTGCAGCTCATAGAATTGATTCAGGACTGCTCGATTTCAGAATTGGATGATGAGCGTGACAACTTGACGAAGGAAGAAAGGGAAATTATTGAGAATATGCAAGAGGAGAACAAGCGAGCTTTTGATGCCAAAAGAAAGTTAGAAAAGAAGTATAAGATCAATGATTTGGTAGCCATTAAACGCACGCAGTATGGGACAGGTTGCAAATTGAAGGGCAAGTACGTAGGGACATACAAAGTAGTGAAAGTTAATAACCATTGCCGCTACGAAGTAGACAGAGTGTAAGAAGGAGAAGGGCCGTTCAAAACATCGAAAACATCGATATGAAGGAATTCGGGACGAATCCCACGTCAGGAAGGCCGAATGTGGGATCCGATTGGGGTACGGTAGTGACCAAGAACACCAGAACCGGTCACACTTATTAATCGTCTGTCTCTGACCGAACAAATCGATAGCAGGAGTACTCGGTTGCAACGGAAGAAAGAGGAACAACGGCCTGCGACAGTCGTCGCCAGAGTATCGTAATACGACCATCAGATAATCTGTTACAATTAAGCCAAACCAACACCAATTGAACAAACTATGAATAAATAAATATAAATAATTAAACCGTCAGTGTCCTACCATAAAAAGAGGATTCTGCATATATTTTTGCATACCTTGTAACTTAATTTTTTTTATACCCGGTACTCGAAGAGTAAATAGGGTATATTGTATTTGTGTGAATAACGGTTGTATGTAACGCACAGAAGGAAGCGTTTCTGACCCCATAAAGTCTTGATCTTGATCAGCAAGAATAGTCGAGTCGATAAAGCCATGTCTGTCTGTCCGTCTGTCCATCTTGTTTGTCGGCTAGTTCTCAGAGAATATAAGAGCTGGAGCCACCAAATTTTGGCTCCAGACTGCTGCATGCTCATACTGAGACCAGTGTATTTTAGCCCCGCCCCCTTCCGCCCCGCAAAAAGGCGAAAACCTCCCAAACCTACAATTTTCCTACACGTAGGGAATGGCCATATCTATCAGATCACAAAATTGGGATCCGACTGGATCATTATTATAGACACAATAAAGAAATTTCATCGGCTAAACCCACCCTGTCCCGCAGCTTGTGTTGTTCTTTTCACATTCCCTCACTCACACTCTGCTTCTGCTTCACTGCCTCTGCCTCTGCCGAATTTTAACCCACCCCGTCCCGCAGCTTATATTTGTTTTTTTTTTTTTTTTGTGCGGGCGCTGCCTCTGTGTGCAGTGTGTGGGTCTAGGGAAGGGGGGCGAGCTAACGGAGCGTGTTAGCGTGAGAAGTGTTGTAGATGTAGATGACAAATGAAGAAAAAACGCCTAAGAAGCGTCTCACACGTCCCTTCTCGTTTTTGTTATGAATTCAAGATTTTTAACCTATCTTTATGAACTGTTTGTTTTTATACCCGGTACTCGAAGAGTAAATAGGGTATATTCTATTTCTGCACAAAATGAATGTATGTAACGCACAGAAGGAAACATCTGTCCGTCCGTCTGTCCTTCCGTCTTGTTGAGAGCCTGTATCTCAGAGACCATAGAAGCTAGAGCCAACAAATTTTGCATCCAGACTTCCGTATGCTCACACTGTTACCAGTATTTTAACAATGAGCCGCGCCCCCTTCCGCCCCCGCAAATCTATCATATCTATCAGATCATCGAATTGGGATCAGATTTTATCATTTAATATCGGTGTTACTTATTTAATTAAACGTCACAGGGTGGGGCAGGGTGTCGAGTATATACAAAAAAAGTGTAAGAGAGTAAGTGTGATAGCTAGTTTGTAGCTAGCAAGAGAAAGCATCACTGGTCTGCACAAAAACAAAACGCGAGGCATAAAAGGAAAGATAAAACGTATTTGTTGGCCCCAAAAAAGCTTTATATTCTTCTTATAATTATTGAATAGCTTGCCGCTTTTCTTAACTATCCTAATACGCGAGTGCATGCCTATTATTTGTTTAAAATTCAAATCTTATTCATTTGTGCGTCGGTTAGTTGTGTGTTTGTGATTTTTCTTGTTGTAAGTACGCCCTCACTATTAACCGCTCTCTCTTGTAGTTGCGCTTCTGTCTTTCACTCTATAGCTCGAGTAACTGTTCTCCCTCTCTCGCTCTCAATACTTTCTGTGCAGTAGCGTGCGCTCACTGTTTTAGCCTCCTCTCTGCGCTCATCTGTTTTCGATCCCGCTTTAAGCATTGCTTTATCGGCATCGGCTTGCCCCTGACCACACATCTAATGGTGTAACTGCTTTTATACAAAGCAAAACAAAAGCCGTTGGCTTAAAGGTGGAGAAGTTTAATTTCTCTTATGCCAGGGAGATATCCTCTTTCAAGATTAGCGTGTCTCCAACTCATTTCGAGACCATTTGCTCTTCCAAATTTTGGCCAGAGCACCTGGTTGTGAAAGAGTTTAAGGCTAAGAAGAAAAATAGGCCCCCCATAACTCTTCCAAGTAGTGAGGCCAGTGGTCCTTCCTCCTCTGCTCCATCCACCTCTACCCACTGCAATTCCTTGCAGTCAAAAAACGAAAACCCCTCTTTGTAGCCTATCAAAATGCTCGTGGCTTACGTAGTTAGCTGAGCTTTTTTATCTCCTTTTTATGGATAGTTTCACATTTTCATCCCATGTTATTGTGTTTACCGAAACCTGGAACTTTTCATAGTCCAGATCTCACAAGACCTGGAATTCCTCTGTGTTAGACTGATTCTTCCCGGCCAGTCTATTTATGTCACTTGCTCGTATATTCCTGCCTTAGTCTGCCTTAAAAACTGTTTCTTCCTCGCTATCTGATAAAGACCATTTAATATTTCTTGGGGATTTCAACCTGCCAGGTACTGTCTGGTCTTCGGTTATGCTCAGTTTGTTGGAACACGGGTACAGTGCTGTACTCAAATAACTACCGAATAATCTGGACAGGGACACAGTTCAGTTGGTACATTTTTTAAGGAACCCAGCTAACGAACTAGACACGAAACAGAGCCTAGGCTGGCATCGCAACATAACACGAGCACTCCCGCTCACTATACCTGAAGACTGCTATCATCCTACTTTAGAAGTGTAGGTAGATATTGGACCTACTGTATCGGATCGTGCGGGTAGGCTATCTGAATGCGTCCGCTGCTTTCGTAAAGCCGAGTTTACGAAGCTCAATAACTTAATTCGAAATTTTGATTGGTCCGCTCTTTACTCGTGCACTGACGTTATTGAAGGCACAAACATTTTTTACAATGTACTTGACACTATTTTTTGCTCGTGTGAGAGCAGATAGATCTCCGATAGATTTTTGGTTCACCAAAGAGTTATCCAGTCTAAAGAACCTTAAAAAATCTCAAGAAGTTGGTTCTCCATTTTCTCTTTCTAATTACTTAAAAGCTCGGTCAAATTGCATTGTTCTTAATGCTCAATGCTATAGGAACTACCTCCTTCGATACAGGATACGTTTTTTACAGGACCCTAACAGTTCTCCAGCTTTCTAAGCAGTAAGCGTGGAACGTCCGCACATCCATCCTCGCTATCATTTTTGAATATGTCGGCAAACAATGATCAGGCAATCGCCGATCTTTTTGCACAATTTTTTCAAACCACCTATTCCCAGGAAATCTACCCAGGTCATATGAAGGCTTCTTACTTCATGAACTTCAATTAGTTAAGCCGGCATTTTCACCGGGCCCTGACGGAGTTACCGGCTGTGTACTCAGGTACTGTGCCGAGTCTCTGTGCGGACCTTTGCTTAAACTATTCACTCTATCCATCCATTCTTCTAGAAGGAAGGAATCCTTTCTAATTCCTCTCCATAAGAAAAGTAGCAAGTCTGACGCCAAAAACTATAGAGGTATATCTAAGTTATCCGATATTCCTAAAATGTTCGAGAAAATTTTAACTCCGCACTTGCAGCATCTCTGCAAATCACTTATATCTCCAGCTCAGCACGGATTTATACGGCGACGATCAACAACCACTAATTTTATAGAGTTCACCTCCTCTGTCATTAAAGGATTCCAAATATCCACTTGCAGACGGATGTTATTTACACTGACTTCAGTAAGACATTCGATTCTGTAAACCATTCTCTTCTTGCACAAAAGCTCGACCTTCTAGGGTTTCCACCCAATCTGTTGAGATGGATTTATAGCTACCGGTGTTCTATGTCTCAAAGGGTCTTTTTCAAAAACTCCTTATCTTTACCTGTTATGGTTACTTCTATAGAACCACAGGGTAGCCATTTAGACCCCTTTCTTTTCACACACTTTATTAATGACCTTCCTTCTGTATTAACAAATTCTCGAGTACTTATGTATGCGGATGATGTTAACCTCTGTGTCCAGTATAATGAAATTTCATTTCACTCACGCTTGCAATCTGATCTCAATAGCTTTCAGTCATGTTGCTGTGCAAATATGTTACACCTTAATGCCTAGAAGTGCAATATAATGACTTTTTATCGCTCCAGCCCCTTTCTGGCTCCTTACACTCTTTGGGGTAGTTCTCTTGAGAGAATTACATTATCTGATGATCTAGGTGTTAAACTAGTGTTCTGAACACATTTATGCCATGGTAAATAAAGCCATGGGTGTGCTTGGGTTTATAAAGAGGTGGTCAAAGGAATTTGATGACCTCTATATAACGAAGACTCTCTATATCTCGATTGTTCGTTCGATTTTAGAATACGGCTCATGTGTATGGTGCCCTCAGTACAACATACATCAGGACCGTATTGAATCAGTACAGAAAAACTTTTTATTATTTTCCCTACGGGGCCTCAACTGGGATGCAACTGTGAGACTGCCANAAGTTTAAAGCGGGATCGAAAACAGATGAGCGCAGAGAGGAGAGAAGAACAAGCGCAGCGGCAGCTAAAACAGTGAGCGCACGCCACTGCACAGAAAGTATTGAGAGCGAGAGAGGGAGAACAGTTACTCGAGCTATAGAGTGAAAGACAGAAGCGCAACTACAAGAGAGAGCGGTTAATAGTGAGGGCGTACTTACAACAAGAAAAAGCACAGAGAAAATTTTAACTCCGTACTTGCAGCATCTCTGCAAATCACTTATATCTCCAGCTCAGCACGGATTTATACGGCGACGATCAACAACCACTAATTTTATAGAGTTCACCTCCTCTGTCATTAAAGGATTCCAAATATCCACTTGCAGACGGATGTTATTTACACTGACTTCAGTAAGACATTCGATTCTGTAAACCATTCTCTTCTTGCACAAAAGCTCGACCTTCTAGGGTTTCCACCCAATCTGTTGAGATGGATTTATAGCTACCGGTGTTCTATGTCTCAAAGGGTCTTTTTCAAAAACTCCTTATCTTTACCTGTTATGGTTACTTCTATAGAACCACAGGGTAGCCATTTAGACCCCTTTCTTTTCACACACTTTATTAATGACCTTCCTTCTGTATTAACAAATTCTCGAGTACTTATGTATGCGGATGATGTTAACCTCTGTGTCCAGTATAATGAAATTTCATTTCACTCACGCTTGCAATCTGATCTCAATAGCTTTCAGTCATGTTGCTGTGCAAATATGTTACACCTTAATGCCTAGAAGTGCAATATAATGACTTTTTATCGCTCCAGCCCCTTTCTGGCTCCTTACACTCTTTGGGGTAGTTCTCTTGAGAGAATTACATTATCTGATGATCTAGGTGTTAAACTAGTGTTCTGAACACATTTCTGCCATGGTAAATAAAGCCATGGGTGTGCTTGGGTTTATAAAGAGGTGGTCAAAGGAATTTGATGACCTCTATATAACGAAGACTCTCTATATCTCGCTTGTTCGTTTGATTTTAGAATACGGCTCATGTGTATGGTGCCCTCAGTACAACATACATCAGGACCGTATTGAATCAGTACTGAAAAACTCTTTATTATTTGCCCTAAGGGGCCTCAACTGAGATGCAACTGTGAGACTGCCATCCTTCCGTAGTAGACTTATTTTAATAAGTCTTCCATCCTTAGTTAGTCGTAGAAAAATGCTTGGTGTAATTATCACATTATATCCTCGACTAGCTCCATTCCTCTGCTTAAAACTATTATACTAGCCTACCTCTCCCGTAGTTAGTTTCATTTTAGTTTTGTCTTGTTTCTGATTTTGGTAATTTTTGCTTGCTTAGCTATAGTAGCTCTAGTTTAGTTGTGTTTAGTTCTTATTTTCCTCGAATATTAGCCTATTATCTATCTTTCCTGCTTGCTCGAAACCTCGATTTTTCGAAAGTGGCGCCATCTATGAAAATGTCTGGTAAGCAACTTTGATGGTCACTCTTTTTCTAATACAGAGCGTTAAAACCCGAGTCTTGGTTTTAACTTTTAAAAATTAGCTTTTGGCCTCTGTTTCCGCAACTCCTCGCAACCAGCTCGGAATCAAAATCTCTAAATAAAAATAACAAGTGTTGCTGTTCGACCGAGTCGGAATTCAAATCCATTTAATCTCTTCTTCTTTTCAATTTCGATATTCACCTATTAAATGCATGTTCTTCCTCGTTCTCTATCGTATTCACATATTACATGTATGTTCTATAGCAACAAACTTCTGTCAGTATGTCGTAAATGCAACCATTCAATAACGTAATGCTACAAATTCATTTTACTTAAACAAAATACTAATTGCTCCCGGCCATAAGCCCTTTGCGCTAATTTGGCGTAAACAGCCACCAAAACTGGTCATTGGGACAATAGTGCGTCTGCACCTCAGCTGTGTTTTGTCAAATTTTAAATTTTTTCTTCATCTGTCATCTACATCACAACACTTCTCACACCAACACGCTAGCCGCCCTTCCCTAGGGCGCCCTTCCCACATAATGCAGACTCGCGGCAGAGGCAGCGATCGCACACAAAAAAAAAAAAAATATAAGCTGTGGGACGGGGTGGGTTAAAAGTCGGAAGAGGCATCGGCAGGGGGTGGGCAGAGGCAGGGGCCGAGTGAAGCAGAAGCAGAGTGTGAATGAGAGAATGAAAAAAGGGCAACAAAAGCTGCGGGAAAGGTTGGGTTTAGCCACTGGAAATTAATTTCTCCATTGTGGCTATAATAATGATCCGATCGGATCCCAATTTGGTGATCTGATAGATATGGCCATTTCCTACCGAATGGCGTTTTTAGTTTTCTTGTATCTTCAAATCTATCTTCATCTATCTGGGGGGTTTTCGCCCTTTTGCGGGGGCGGAAGGGGGCCATATGAACATGGTTACATATACATTTACTGAATGAGTATCGGGTATAAAAATAGAGTCGCTTTTGAACGTTTTTTTTTGTATTTAATAGAATTCAAGAATTTTCGAATTTTTTTATTTATTTCGATTTTTACATGTACAATCTTTTTATGCGTAATTTGCTGATAATTCTAAATTTGAGAGCCAATATTTCAATTGTCAATTGTTCGACTTAATTTTTTGGAACACTTATTGGACATTTTATATAGAAATGTGTGCTCTCACACATATACATATACATACCATATGTATACTTACAAAAGTAAGTTAAGTTTAGAGCATAGGTTGATCATTGCATCTACTTAGATCTAATTAAACTTATTCTAGCGCTAAAATCGAATTATTAGCTACTCGTCACACTCATCAATTTGTATATTTTAAAATCAGTTGCAATTCTTCTGACTTTTTAATACACTCGTTTTACGAATTAAACTTACTAAAACCCTAGAAGTATTGAACATCGAAGCTATTTTACGCTGAATACAAATTATTACGAATATAGTGTTTTCACAAAGTAATTACATACATGATTAATTGCTGTTTCTGTTGCCGGAGCAAGTAATAAGTGTGTTCCAAGTCGTGAATAATGAATATTAATAATTAATTAAGCAACCATTAATTTTAAATATTGTTAAATAGTCTTACTTAACTCTATAGTTATTTCGTAGGAATGAAAATAGAATGATTTAGTAGCCTGTTTTATTGTTAAAAAACAATTACCAGGAAGCTTAGCAGAATGCCTGATTTTGTAACTTATTAATTTCAATAAATAATTTGCGGAAGTATGCATTAAATTTATAATGGCTATGTCGTGANTTTTTTTTGTATTTAATAGAATTCAAGAATTTTCGAATTTTTTTATTTATTTCGATTTTTACATGTACAATCTTTTTATGCGTAATTTGCTGATAATTCTAAATTTGAGAGCCAATATTTCAATTGTCAATTGTTCGACTTAATTTTTTGGAACACTTATTGGACATTTTATATAGAAATGTGTGCTCTCACACATATACATATACATACCATATGTATACTTACAAAAGTAAGTTAAGTTTAGAGCATAGGTTGATCATTGCATCTACTTAGATCTAATTAAACTTATTCTAGCGCTAAAATCGAATTATTAGCTACTCGTCACACTCATCAATTTGTATATTTTAAAATCAGTTGCAATTCTTCTGACTTTTTAATACACTCGTTTTACGAATTAAACTTACTAAAACCCTAGAAGTATTGAACATCGAAGCTATTTTACGCTGAATACAAATTATTATGAATATAGTGTTTTCACAAAGTAATTACATACATGATTAATTGCTGTTTCTGTTGCCGGAGCAAGTAATAAGTGTGTTCCAAGTCGTGAATAATGAATGTTAATAATTAATTAAGCAACCATTAATTTTAAATATTGTTAAATAGTCTTACTTAACTCTATAGTTATTTCGTAGGAATGAAAATAGAATGATTTAGTAGCCTGTTTTATTGTTAAAAAACAATTACCAGGAAGCTTAGCAGAATGCCTGATTTTGTAACTTATTAATTTCAATAAATAATTTGCGGAAGTATGCATTAAATTTATAATGGCTATGTCGTGAACAATTGGATAATTTTATTCTGTTTCTTAAAATTCTATTTACATGTATGCTCTTCCAGTACCTTTGTACAAACTTCGCATTTGACCTGGCAGCACCAATGGAACTTGCAATTACACCGCTCGTGAACCACAATATTTTTGGTATTATAGCCTCGACCGCAGCAAAGAATAGCACAGCTATCAAGACCCGACGAGCTCTTTTGACAAACTCGACCATGCGTGCCTAATTAAAAAGAGTTTGAAAATATGTGTTTAAATAAACTACTCTAAAACATTTACCATGCCAATGCAGAATATAATTGTTGCGACACCAGTCCGGACTTTCATCTATGTAAATAATGTAAATAAACTGCGAATCTTTAACCTGAAGGCGTCCTAGTTTATTAAGTTTCACTTTAGTTGCCTCTTCGAATTTCTCACGCAGATAATCACCTGCAATTAATTAGATTAAAAATACAATTATACTGCTGTGATTTTGAAAATAGTAGTGCCGCACTTCACCACTTTCAAAACTTATTTTGAGACACTTCCAATCTATCGAATTTAAGAAGTGCTACCTTTTTGAATAGACTGGAGTGTAAGTAATACAAATCAGAAGTAATCAATTTATATTTGCAGTCTATCTTAATTTTTATGATTTGAATACCCGGTATTCGAAGAGTAAAGTATTTTGTACTTACGGTGAAAAGTGGATATGGACATTCTTAATAGACCTGAGTTTTTATACCCGGTACTCGAAAAGAAAATATTTATATTTTAGCTCTTTGTTGTGGCCTCAGGGGCGGTGCCAATTTTGAAATAAACTTGTATCAGTGTAATATCATAGTAATCAGCTTGCAAAATTTGGTTTCTCATTAAGACGGACGGACAGACAGACATGCCTATAACGATTCGGCTGTTTATGCTGAAAATACATATCTTAAATGATCGCTTTTCAAAGTCATTTTTGAGCTTACTAAACTGAGTAACATTCGAATGGATTTGTTGCCTGAACGAAAAAACCATGGCTGTCACTTGACATATCGACTCGGCTATTCATACTGATCAAGGCTATTTGTATATACTTTATAGTTTCGGAAGCGTTTCCTTCTGTGCGTTACATACATCCACTTTCGAACACAAATATATATTTCACATTTTTTCTTGCTCTAACCGTGGTAAGGCAGTGTATAGCGAAGGTATGGTCCATCCCCTTAACGATCTCAAGTGGCGGGTAGGCTTACAACGCAAATGGGTGGTCTCCCCGAAAAATATTAGCCACTTGGACCTTCGGGCCAACCATGGAGCGAAAGAGGGAAGAAACTCGGGTTGGGATTTCAACAACTCGGATGTGAAAAGTGTGCTAACGATCAGCAACACGGAGGAAGAAAGCCGGAACCTGGTACCAGCTCCGTGCGTAGGGAAGGGCCGAAGTTTTCCAGGGAGGCTATGAAGGTTAACAGTTGGCGGTTGACGACACTTGATCGTGTTGCTCACGCTTCTTAGGCGTCATAACTTTTATACCCTGTATCAGTAGAACATCTGCAGTTTAACGGTTATTTCAAATTTTTTTTCAACATCTACATCACTTCTCACGCCAACACGCTCCCCTAAAACCGCACACTGAAGAGGCAGAGGCACGGAGAGGCAGAGGCCGCAGACTGCATAGTCTGAACGTTGATATGCAATAACTGCACCATCAAGTGGCCCATGCGACACCAATCCAAAGCCTGTTACGTGCGGAACACAGCAGTACGCAGCCCTCCTTCCACCCAACCGACCGAGGGGCGCTGCCAACGCTGCTAACCGAACAGAGAGGTAGGCTAGTATAAGAGATTTAAGAAGAGGAAGGGAGTTAGTTGAGGATATAATGTGGTAGAGGGAATTATAATCCGAGCATAAAACCCTAAACGGTTCGTGTGAGGTATAATTCGATCTAAATAGTGGAAGGAACAAAGGAATAAAGTTTCTAGTGGGTCTAATGGAAATCGTAAAGTTTATGCGGCTCAGCAAGTCAGGGCTATCTACATCCCCCTTTATCAAGTTGTGCATAAAAATTACACCAAGCATTATTCTACGACTAACTAAGGATGGAAGATATATTAAAATAAGTCTACTACGGTAGGATGGCAGTCTCACAGTTGCATCCCAGTTGAGGCCCCGTAGGGAAAATAATAAAAAGTTTTTCTGTACTGATTCAATACGGTCCTGATGTATGTTGTACTGAGGGCACCATACACATGAGCCGTATTCTAAAATCGGACGAACAAGCGAGATATAGAGAGTCTTCGTTATATAGGGGTCATCAAATTCCTTTGACCACTTCTTTATAAACCCAAGCACACCCATGGCTTTATTTACCATGGTAGAAATGTGTTCATAAAACTTTAACTTGGGGTCCAGCTTAACACCTAGATCATTAACCAATGTAATTCTATCAAGAGAACTGCCGAAGAGGGTGTAAGGAGCCAGGAAGGGGCTGGAGCGATAAAAAGTCATTACATTGCACTTCGAGGCATTAAGTTGTAACATATTTGCACAGCACCATGACTGAAAGCTATTGAGATCTGATTGCAAGCGAGAGTGAAATGAAATGTCCTTATACTGGACACAGAGTTTAACATCATCCGCATACATAAGTACTCGAGAATTTGTTAATACAGAAGGCAGGTCATTAATAAAGAATGTCAAAAGTAAGGGGCCTAAATGGCTACCCTGTGGTACTCCAGAAGTAACCATAACAGGTAAAGATAAGGAGTTTATGAAAAAGACCCTTTGAGACCTAGAACACCGGTAGCTATAAATCCATCTCAACAGATTGGGTGGAAACCCTAGAAGGTCGAGCTTTTGTGCAAGAAGAGAATGGTTTACAGAATCGAATGCCTTACTGAAGTCAGTGTAAATAACATCCGTCTGCAAGTGGATATTTGGAATCCTTTAATGACAGAGGAGGTGAACTCTATAAAATTAGTGGTTGTTGATCGTCGCCGTATAAATCCGTGCTGAGCTGGAGATATAAGTGATTTGCAGAGATGCTGCAAATACGGAGTTAAAATTTTCTCTGTGCTTTTTCTTGTTGTAAGTACGCCCTCACTATTAACCGCTCTCTCTTGTAGTTGCGCTTCTGTCTTTCACTCTATAGCTCGAGTAACTGTTCTCCCTCTCTCGCTCTCAATACTTTCTGTGCAGTGGCGTGCGCTCACTGTTTTAGCTGCCGCTGCGCTTGTTCTTCTCTCCTCTCTGCGCTCATCTGTTTTCGATCCCGCTTTAAACTTTTCTTTAAGCAATTGGTCGGCACACTGGTCTCATTGCTATTTGTTTTGTGAAAATAATTCTTATTTATTTTATTTATTTATATATTCAAAATAAATAATAAAATAATGGAATACTTGGTTGTGTGCTCCGCTAAGGCTTGCAAAAAGCAGATCACCCACGACCAGCCGATCATCCCTTGCTGGCTCTGCGATAACGTAGTGCACGCAAAATGTATTGGGTTCTCAGGCCTCGTGGGTGACCCAATTTCGAAGCGTAATGGTCTGCATTACAGTTGCGAGGCATGTCGGTCTATCGAGAATGACATGGTCACGTTTATGAGGCAGACGCGAAAGGGCTTTAAGGAGCTGACCGTGGGCTTTAAAAAGCAGTACGATCGGCTTCTAGCCATCTAGTCTCAATTCAGCAGTTTTAAAGTGCTGAATGAGTCTCTTAGGCGCAAAAAAGTCAATCCTCGTGATCTGCAAGTGCCTGTCCCTCGACCGCTCGCTGCTGATCAACTATCTCCGTCCACTCCGATAGTGCAGCAGCTAATTTCGTTCGCTACTCCAAGGGCAACGATAACTGCTGGTGATCAAGTTTCGGCTTCCGAATCGATCATCTCGGAGAACATGCAGCCAGTTAGTACTGTAGCGTCCGTGTCTGTCGAGTCCGTTCCAAAGCCCATCCCATCTATTTCGATCCCACCAGTTAATAAACGTCCCGGACCACCGGATATTGCCGTCACAGGTACCAGATCTGTGGTGCCAAAACCTCTGGTGGGAGTCCCACCAAAGCGGCAAGTTTTTGTCTCTCGGCTTGCCCCTGACCTCACATCTAATGATGTAACTGCTTTTATACAAAGCAAAATAAAAGCCGTTGGCTTAAAGGTGGAGAAGTTTAATTTCTCATATGCCAGGGAGATATCCTCTTTCAAGATTAGCGTGTCTCCAACTCATTTCGGGACCATTTGCTCTTCCAAATTTTGGCCAGAGCACCTGGTTGTGAAAGAGTTTAAGGCTAAGAAGAAAAATAGGCCCCCCATAACTCTTCCTAGTAGTGAGGCCAGTGGTCCTTCCTCCTCTGCTCCATTCCCCTCTTCCCACTGCAATTCCTTGCAGTCAAAAAACTAACATCCCTCTTTGTAGCCTATCAAAATGCTCGCGGCTTACGTAGTAAGCTGAGCACTCTTTTTATGGATAGTTTCACATTTTCATCCCATGTTATTGTTTTTACCGAAACCTGGTTAAAGCCGGACATTCTTAGTTCCGAAGTTTTGGCAGATCGGTACACAATTTATAGGAATGATCGTTCGTCTCGACGTGGAGGAGGGGTTCTGATTGCAGTAAACTCTAACTTTACGTCGGAACTTTTCATAGTCCAGGTCTCACAAGACCTGGAATTCCTCTGTGTTAGACTGATTCTTCCCGGCCAGTCTATTTATGTCACTTGCTCGTATATTCCACCGTCTTCGGATGTACTAATATACGAGCAGCATTTGTCTGCCTTAAAAACTGTTTCTTCCTCGCTATCAGATAAAGACCATTTAATAGTTCTTGGGGATTTCAACCTGCCAGGTACTGTCTGGTCTTCGGTTAACGAGTCAAACAACCTTGTGCCCATGTCACGACA
>NW_022995823.1:23113-27383 GCF_900245975.1 Drosophila guanche | reverse complement strand
TTTGTCTTTTTTGTTTAACGTTTTTTTTAGAGGTAGCGGTTTGGGTTTTCACAAAACTTAAGTATCTTAGATCTGGTTGTAAAAAACTTTCATTATCTGAAAAGTTGATTGATGCTGCTATGAGTGGATCCAAACTGTGTGTGGTTTTGGCCTACCGTCTGGGTAAAGCTTTGAAATGCAAAAAAATGTTGAAAAAACAATCCATAAAAAATGCTTTAAAACTGAAATTTTAGAGCCTTTGACAGCCCAAAGATACCGTCTTGAAAAGAAAATCCTTAAAACTTTCTAACATGAAAAAACAAATTCCAAAAAAGTCTCCATCGCCAAACGAAAAAGTCTTTTGAATTCATAGAATCTAGACCACCATTTTTTGAAAGTAATAGACTTTTTATGATTGATGCTGCTATGAGTGGATCCAAACTGTGTGTGGTTTGGCCTACCGTCTGGGTAAAGCTTTGAAATGCAAAAAATGTTGATTTTTGTGAGGTATTTTTAACGAAATTTTAACTTTAAAAACTCGGGAAACATCGGGTTTATTTTCTATGGCAGAACTTGTTTTTTAAGAATTTATTAGGTATGTCATTTTTTGTTTAAGTTTTTTTCAGAGGTAGCGGTTTGTTTTTTCAGAAAACTTAAGTATCTTAGATCTGGTGGTAAAAAACTTTCATTATCTGAAAAATTGATTGATGCTGCTATGAGTGGATCCAAACTGTGTGTGGTTTTGGCCTACCGTCTGGGTAAAGCTTTGAAATGCAAAAATGTGGATTTTTGTAAGGTATTTTTTACGAAATTTTAACTTTAAAAACTCGGGAAACATCGGGTTTGTTTTCTATGGCAGAACTTTTTTTTAAAGAATTTTTAAAGATTGTAATTGTTTGTTTAAGGTTTTTTCCAGAGGTGTCGGTTTGTTTTTCACATAACTTAAGTATCTTAGATCTGGTTGTTAAGAACTTTGATTATCTGAAAAGTTGATTGATGCTGCTATGAAGTGGATCCAAACTGTGTGTGGTTTTGGTCTACCGTCTGGGTAAAAGTTTGAAATAAAAAAAAAAAATTGATTTTTGTGAGGTATTTCTTACAAAATTTTAACTTTTAAAACTCGGGAAATATCGGGTTTATTTGCTATTGAAGAACTTTTCTTTTAAGAATTTTGAAAGTTTGTACTTTTTTGTTTAAGGTTTTTTTTAGAGGTAGCTGTTTGGTTTTTCACATAACTTTATTATCTTAGATCTGGTTGTAAAAA
The DNA here is from genome assembly GCF_900245975.1 of Drosophila guanche. NCBI lineage: Eukaryota > Metazoa > Arthropoda > Insecta > Diptera > Drosophilidae > Drosophila > Drosophila guanche. The sequence goes on along the minus strand of NW_022995823.1, from coordinate 26,140 downwards.
AACTTTGATTATCTGAAAAGTTGATTGAGGCTGCTATGAAGTGGATCCAAACTGTGTGTGGTTTTGGCCTACCGTCTGGGTAAAGCTTTGAAATGCAAAAAAATGTTGTTTTTTGTTAGGTATTTCTTACAAAATTTTAACTTTTAAAACTCGGGAAATATCGGGTTTATTTGCTATTGAAGAACTTTTCTTTTAAGAATTCTGAAAGTCTGTACTTTTTTGTTTAAGGTTTTTTTAGAGGTAGCGGTTTGGTTTTTCACATAACTTAAGTATCTTNAACTTTTCTTTTAAGAATTTTGAAAGTTTGTACTTTTTTGTTTAAGGTTTTTTTTAGAGGTAGCTGTTTGGTTTTTCACATAACTTTATTATCTTAGATCTGGTTGTAAAAAAACTTTGATTATCTGAAAAGTTGATTGAGGCTGCTATGAAGTGGATCCAAACTGTGTGTGGTTTTGGCCTACCGTCTGGGTAAAGCTGTGAAATGCAAAAAAATGTTGATTTTTGTTAGGTATTTTTTACGAAATTTTGACTTTAAAATCTCGGAAACTGTCGGGTTTCTATGGCAGATCTTTTCTTTGAGGAATTTTGAAAGATTGTACTTTTTTGTTTAAGGTTTTTTCAGAGGTAGCGGTTTGCTTTTTCACATAACTGAAGTATCTTAGATCTGGTTGTTAAAAACTTTGATTATCTGAAAAGTTGATTGATGCTGCTATGAAGTGGATCCAAACTGTGTGTGGTTTTGGCCAACCGTCTGGGAAAAGCTTTGAAATGCAAAAATGTTGATAGTTGTGAAATTTTTTTGTTTCGAAAGGTTTAAGGTTTCTTTAGATGTTGCGGTTTGTTTTTTCTCATAACTTCAGTATCTTAGATCTGGTTGTTAAGAACTTTGATTATCTGAAAAGTTGATTAATGCTGCTATGAAGTGGATCCAAACTGTGTGTGGTTTTGGCCTACCGTCTGGGTAAAGCTTTGAAATGCAAAAAAAAATTATTTTTGTGAGGTATTTCTTACAAAGTTTTAACTTTTAAAACTCGGGAAATATCGGGTTTATTTGCTATTGAAGAACTTTCCTCTTAAGAATTTTCAAAGTTTGTACTTTTTTGTTTAAGGTTTTTTCAGAGGTAGCGGTTTTTTTTCACATAACTTAAGTATCTTAGATCTGGTTGTAAGAAACTTTGATTATCTGAAAAGTTGATTGATGCTGCTATGAGAGGATCCACACTGTGTGTGGTTTTGGCCAACCGTCTGGGAAAAGCTTTGAAATGCAAAAATGTTGATAGTTGTGAAATTTTTTTGTTTCGAAATTTTGATTTGAAAAACGTGGGAAGAGTCGGGTTTCTTTTCTATGGCAGAACTTTTTTTTTAAGAATTTTCAAAGTTTTTACTTTTCTTTAAAGGTTTCTTTAGAGGTTGCGGTTTGTTTTTTCTCATAACTTCAGTATCTTAGATCTGGTTGTAAGAAACTTTGATTATCTGAAAAGTTGATTGTTGCTGCTATGAGTGGATCCACACCTTGTGTGGTTTTGGCCTACCGCCTGGCTAAAGCTTTGAAATCCAAAAAATTTGATTTTTGTGAGGTAGTTTTTTTTACGAAATTTTAATATTAAAAACTAGGAAAATATCGAGTTTATTTTCTATGGCAGAACTTGTTTTTTAAGAATTTATTAGGTATGTCATTTTTTGTTTAAGTTTTTTTCAGAGGTAGCGGTTTGTTTTTTCACAAAACTTAAGTATCTTAGATCTGGTGGTAAAAAACTTGCATTATCTGAAAAGTTGATTGATGCTGCTATGAGTGGATCCAAACTGTGTGTGGTTTTGGCCTACCGTCTGGGTAAAGCTTTGAAATGCAAAAATGTTGATTTTTGTAAGGTATTTTTTACGAAATTTTAACTTTAAAAACTCGGGAAACATCGGGTTTGTTTTCTATGGCAGAACTTTTTTTTAAAGAATTTTTAAAGATTGTAATTTTTTGTTTAAGGTTTTTTCCAGAGGTGTCGGTTTGTTTTTCACATAACATAAGTATCTTAGATCTGGTTGTAAAAAACTTTCATTATCTGAAAAGTTGATTGATGCTGCTATGAGTGGATTCAAACTGTGTGTGGTTTTGGCCTACCGTCTGGGTAAAGATTTGAAATGCAAAAAATGTTGATTTTTGTGAGGTATTTTTAACGAAATTTTAACTTTAAAAACTCAGGAAACATCGGGTTTATTTTCTATGGCAGAACTTGTTTTTTAAGAATTTATTAGGTATGTCATTTTTTGTTTAAGTTTTTTTCAGAGGTAGCGGTTTGTTTTTTCACAAAACTTAAGTATCTTAGATCTGGTGGTAAAAAACTTGCATTATCTGAAAAGTTGATTGATGCTGCTATGAGTGGATCCAAACTGTGTGTGGTTTTGGCCTACCGTCTGGGTAAAGCTTTGAAATGCAAAAAAATGTTGATTTTTGTTAGGTATTTTTTGCGGGATTTTAACTTTAATAACGCGGGTAATCGTGGGATTAATAAAAAAGGAAGAACTTTTCTTTTAAGAATTTTGAAAGTTTGTACTTTTTTGTTTAAGGTTTTTTTCAGAGGTGGCGGTTTGTTTTTTCACATAACTTAAGTATCTTAGATCTGGTTGTTAAGAACTTTGATTATCTGAAAAGTTGATTGATGCTGCTATGAAGTGGATCCAAACTGTGTGTGGTTTTGGCCAACCGTCTGGGAAAAGCTTTGAAATGCAAAAATGTTGATTGTTGTGAAATTTTTTTTTTTTGAAATTTTGATTTGACAAACTTGGGAAGAGTCGGGTTTCTTTTCTACGGCAGAACTTTTTTGAAGAATTTTCAAATTTTGTACTTTTCTTTTAAGGTTTCTTTAGAGGTTGCGGTTTGTTTTTTCTCATAACTTCAGTATTTTAGATCTGGTTGTTAAGAACTTTGATTATCTGAAAAGTTGATTGATGCTGCTATGAAGTGGATCCAAACTGTGTGTGGTTTTGGCCTACCGTCTGGGTAAAGCTTTGAAATGCAAAAATGTTGATTTTTGT
>NW_022995823.1:0-19590 GCF_900245975.1 Drosophila guanche | reverse complement strand
CAAAAATGTTGATTTTTGTTAGGTATTTTTTACGAAATTTTGACTTTAAAATCTCGGAAACTGTCGGGTTTCTATGGCAGAACTTTTCTTTTAGGAATTTTGAAAGATTGTACTTTTTTGTTTAAGGTTTTTTCAGAGGTAGCGGTTTGCTTTTTCACATAACTGAAGTATCTTAGATCTGGTTGTTAAAAACTTTGATTATCTGAAAAGTTGATTGATGCTGCTATGAAGTGGATCCAAACCGTGTGTGGTTTTGGCCAACCGTCTGGGTAAATCTGTGAAATGCCAAAAATGTTGATTTTTGTTAGGTATTTTTTACGAAATTTTGACTTTAAAATCTCGGAAAAAGTTGGGTCTATTTTCTATGGCAGAACTTTTCTTTTAAGAATTTTCATAGTTTGTACTTTTTTGTTTAAGGTTTTTTTCAGAGGTGGCGGTTTGTTTTTTCACATAACTTAAGTATCTTAGATCTGGTTGTAAAAAACTTTCATTATCTGAAAAGTTGATTGATGCTGCTACGAGTGGATCCAAACTGTGTGTGGTTTTGGCTTACCGTCTGGGTAAAGCTTTGAAATGCAAAAAATTTTGATTTTTGTGAAATATTTTTTTACGAAATTTTAACTTTAAAAACTCGGGAAACATCGGGTTTATTTTCTATGGCAGAACTTTTCTTTTAAGAAATTTCAAAGTGTTTACTTTTTTGTTATGGGTTTTTTTTTAGAGGTAGCGGTTTGTTTTTTCACATAACTTTAGTATCTTAGATCTGGTTGTAAAAAACTTTGATTATCTGAAAAGTTGATTGATGCTGCTATGAAGTGGATCCAAACTGTGTGTGGTTTTGGCCTACCGTCTGGGAAAAGCTTTGAAATGAAATTTTTTTGTTTCGAAATTTTGATTTGAAAAACGTGGGAAGAGTCGGGTTTCTTTTCTATGGCAGAACTTTTTTTTGAAGAATTTTTAAAGTTTGTACTTTTCTTTTAAGGTTTCTTTAGATGTTGCGGTTTGTTTTTTCTCATAACTTCAGTATCTTAGATCTGGTTGTTAAGAACTTTGATTATCTGAAAAGTTGATTAATGCTGCTATGAAGTGGATCCAAACTGTGTGTGGTTTTGGCCTACCGTCTGGGTAAAGCTTTGAAATGCAAAACAAATTTATTTTTGTGAGGTATTTCTTACAAAATTTTAACTTTTAAAACTCGGGAAATATCGGGTTTATTTGCTATTGAAGAACTTTCCTCTTAAGAATTTTCAAAGTTTGTACTTTTTTGTTTAAGGTTTTTTCAGAGGTAGCGGTTTTTTTTCACATAACTTAAGTATCTTAGATCTGGTTGTAAGAAACTTTGATTATCTGAAAAGTTGATTGATGCTGCTATGAGTGGATCCACACTGTGTGTGGTTTTGGCCAACCGTCTGGGAAAAGCTTTGAAATGCAAAAATGTTGATAGTTGTGAAATTTTTTTGTTTCGAAATTTTGATTTGAAAAACGTGGGAAGAGTCGGGTTTCTTTTCTATGGCAGAACTTTTTTTTTTAAGAATTTTCAAAGTTTTTACTTTTCTTTAAAGGTTTCTTTAGAGGTTGCGATTTGTTTTTTCTCATAACTTCAGTATCTTAGATCTGGTTGTTAAGAACTTTGATTATCTGAAAAGTTGATTGATGCTGCTATGAAGTGGATCCAAACTGTGTGTGGTTTTGGCCTACCGTCTGGGTAAAGCTTTTAAATGAAAAAAAATTTGATTTTTGTGAGGTATTTCTTACAAAATTTTAACTTTTAAAACTCGGGAAATATCGGGTTTATTTGCTATTGAAGAACTTTTCTTTTAAGAATTCTGAAAGTCTGTACTTTTTTGTTTAAGGTTTTTTTAGAGGTAGCGGTTTGGTTTTTCACATAACTTAAGTATCTTAGATCTGGTTGTTAAGAACTTTAATTATCTAAAAAACCTATATCCAAGTGTATTAAAACACTTTGTGGTTTTGCCGTACCGTCTGGAATATATACAGCTTCAAAAAGAAAAATGTTGATTTTTGTTAGGTATTTTTTACGAAATTTTGACGTTAAAATCTCCAAAAAAGTCGGGTCTATTTTCTATGGGAGAACTTTTCTTTTAAGAATTTTGAAAGTTTGTACTATTTTTTTTAAGGTTATTTTAGAGGTAGCGGTTTGGTTTTTCACATAACTTAAGTATCTTAGATCTGGTTGTTAAGAACTTTGATTTTCTTAAAAAACTAGATCCAAGTGGATTCAAACACTTTGTGGTTTTGCCGTACCGTCTGGGAAATATACAGCTTAAAATACAAAAATGTTGATTTTTGTTAGGTATTTTTTAAGAAATTTTGACTTTAAAATCTCGGAAAAAGTCGGGTCTATTTTCTATGGCAGAACTTTTCTTTTAAGAATTTGCAAAGTTTGTACTTTTTTGTTTAAGGTTTTTTTCAGAGGTAGCGGTTTATTTTTTCACATAACTTAAGTATCTTAGATCTGGTTGTAAGAAACTTTGATTATCTGAAAAGTTGATTGATGCTGCTATGAGTGGATTCAAACTGTGTGTGGTTTTGGCCTACCGTCTGGGTAAAGATTTGAAATGCAAAAAATGTTGATTTTTGTGAGGTATTTTTAACGAAATTTTAACTTTAAAAACTCGGGAAACATCGGGTTTTTTTTCTATGGCAGAACTTGTTTTTTAAGAATTTATTAGGTATGTCATTTTTTGTTTAAGTTTTTTTCAGAGGTAGCGGTTTGTTTTTTCACAAAACTTAAGTATCTTAGATCTGGTGGTAAAAAACTTGCATTATCTGAAAAGTTGATTGATGCTGCTATGAGTGGATCCAAACTGTGTGTGGTTTTGGCCTACCGTCTNTGGATCCAAACTGTGTGTGGTTTTGGTCTACCGTCTGGGTAAAAGTTTGAAATAAACAAAAAAATTTGATTTTTGTGAGGTATTTCTTACAAAATTTTAACTTTTAAAACTCGGGAAATATCGGGTTTATTTGCTATTGAAGAACTTTTCTTTTAAGAATTTTGAAAGTTTGTACTTTTTTGTTTAAGGTTTTTTTTAGGGGTAGCTGTTTGGTTTTTCACATAACTTTATTATCTTAGATCTGGTTGTAAAAAAACTTTGATTATCTGAAAAGTTGATTGAGGCTGCTATGAAGTGGATCCAAACTGTGTGTGGTTTTGGCCTATCGTCTGGGTAAAGCTTTGAAATGCAAAAAAATGTTGATTTTTGTTAGGTATTTTGTACGAAATTTTGACTTTAAAATCTCGGAAACTGTCGGGTTTCTATGGCAGAACTTTTCTTTTAGGAATTTTGAAAGATTGTACTTTTTTGTTTAAGGTTTTTTCAGAGGTAGCGGTTTGCTTTTTCACATAACTGAAGTATCTTAGATCTGGTTGTTAAAAACTTTGATTATCTGAAAAGTTGATTGATGCTGCTATGAAGTGGATCCAAACTGTGTGTGGTTTTGGCCAACCGTCTGGGAAAAGCTTTGAAATGCAAAAATGTTGATAGTTGTGAAATTTTTTTGTTTCGAAATTTTGATTTGAAAAACGTGGGAAGAGTCGGGTTTATTTTCTAGGGCAGAACTTTTTTTTGAAGAATTTTAAAAGTTTGTACTTTTCTTTTAAGGTTTCTTTAGAGGTTGCGGTTTGTTTTTTCTCAAAACTTTAGTATCTTAGATCTGGTTGTAAGAAACTTTGATTATCTGAAAAGTTGATTGTTGCTGCTATGAGTGGATCCACACTGTGTGTGGTTTTGGCCTACCGCCTGGGTAAAGCTTTGAAATCCAAAAAATTTGATTTTTGTGAGGTAGTTTTTTTACGAAATTTTAACTTCAAAAACTAAGAAAATATCGGTTTTATTTGCTATGGAAGAACTTTTCTTTGAAGAATTTTCAAAGTTTGTCTTTTTTGTTTAACGTTTTTTCTAGAGGTAGCGGTTTGGGTTTTCACAAAACTTAAGTATCTTAGATCTGGTTGTAAAAAACTTTCATTATCTGAAAAGTTGATTGATGCTGCTATGAGTGGATCCAAACTGTGTGTGGTTTTGGCCTACCGTCTGGGTAAAGCTTTGAAATGCAAAAATATTGATTTTTGTGAGGTATTTCTTACAAAATTTTAACTTCAAAAACTAGGAAAATATCGGCTTTATTTGCTATGGAAGAACTTTTCTTTGAAGAATTTTCAAAGTTTGTCTTTTTTGTTTAACGTTTTTTTTAGAGGTAGCGGTTTATTTTTTCACATAACTTAAGTATCTTAGATCTGGTTGTAAGAAACTTTGATTATCTGAAAAGTTGATTGTTGCTGCTATGAGTGGATCCACACTGTGTGTGGTTTTGGCCTACCGCCTGGGTAAAGCTTTGAAATCCAAAAAATTTGATTTTTGTGAGCTAGTTTTTTTACGAAATTTTAACTTAAAAAACTAGGAAAATATCGGCTTTATTTGCTATGGAAGAAGTTTTCTTTGAAGAATTTTCAAAGTATGTCTTTTTTGTTTAACGTTTTTTTTAGAGGTAGCGGTTTGGGTTTTCACAAAACTAAAGTATCTTAGATCTGGTTGTAAAAAACTTTGATTATCTGAAAAGTTGATTGTTGCTGCTATGAGTGGATTCAAACTGTGTGTGGTTTTGGCCTACCGTCTGGGTAAAGCTTTGAAATGCAAAAAATTTTGATTTTTGTGAGGTATTTTTAACGAAATTTTAACTTTAAAAACACGGGAAACATCTGGTTTATTTTCTATGGCAGAACTTTTTTTTTAAGAATTTATTAGGTATGTAATTTTTTGTTTAAGTTTGTTTGTTTTTTTCACATAACTTAAGTATCTGAGATCTGGTTGTAAAAAACTTGCATTATATGAAAAGTTGATTGATGCTGCTATGAGTGGATCCAAACTGTGTGTGGTTTTGGCCTACCGTCTGGGTAAAACTTTGAAATGCAAAAAATTTGGATTTTTCTGAGGTATTTGTTTACGAAGTTTTAACTTTAAAAACTCGGATAACATCGGATTTATTTTCTATGGCAGAACTTTTTTTTGAAGAATTTTGAAAGATTGTCATTTTTTGTTTAAAGTTTTTTTCAGAGGTGTCGTTTTTTTTCACATAACTTTAGTATCTTAGATCGCTTGTAAAGAACTTTGATTGTCTGAAAAGCTGATTGATGCAGCTATGAAGTGGATCCAAACTGTGTGTGGTTTTGGTCTACCGTCTGGAAAAAAACCCTTCAAAAGCAAAAATGTTGATTGTTGTGAAATTTTTTTTATCGAAATTTTGATTTTAAAAACATGGAAAAGTCGGAATTGTTTTCTAAAGCAGAACTTTTTTTTTAGAATTTATAAGGTATCTCATTTTTTGTTTAAGGTTTTTTTCAGAGGTAGCGGTTTGTTTTTTCACATAACTTAAGTATCTTAGATCTGGTTGTAAAGAACTTTGATTATCTGAAAAGTTGATTGATGCTGCTATGAAGTGGATCCAAACTGTGTGTGGTTTTGGCCTACCGTCTGGGTAAAACTTTGAAATGCAAAAAATTTGGATTTTTCTGAGGTATTTGTTTACGAAGTTTTAACTTTAAAAACTCGGATAACATCGGATTTATTTTCTATGGCAGAACTTTTTTTTGAAGAATTTTGAAAGATTGTCATTTTTTGCTTAAAGTTTTTTTCAGAGGTGTCGTTTTTTTTCATATAACTTTAGTATCTTAGATCGCTTGTAAAGAACTTTGATTGTCTGAAAAGCTGATTGATGCAGCTATGAAGTGGATCCAAACTGTGTGTGGTTTTGGTCTACCGTATGGAAAAAAACCCTTCAAAAGCAAAAATGTTGATTGTTGTGAAATTTTTTTTATCGAAATTTTGATTTTAAAAACGTGGGAAAAGTCGGAATTGTTTTCTAAAGCAGAACTTTTTTTAAAAAATTTATAAGATATGTCATTTTTTGTTTAAGGTTTTTTTCAGAGGTAGCGGTTTGTTTTTTCACATAACTTAAGTATCTGAGATCTGGTTATAAAGAACTTTGATTATATGAAAAGTTGATTGATGCTGCTATGAGTGGATCCAAACTGTGTGTGGTTTTGGCCTACCGTCTGGGAAAAGCTTTGAAATCCAAAAAATTTTGATTTTTGTGAGGTATTTCTTACAAAATTGTAACTTTTAAAACTCGGGAAATATCGGGTTTATTTGCTATTGAAGAACTTTTCTTTTAAGAATTTTCAAAGTTTGTACTTTTTTGTTTAAGGTTTTTTCAGAGGTAGCGGTTTATTTTTTCACATAACTTAAGTATCTTAGATCTGGTTGTAAGAAAGTTTGATTATCTGAAAAGTTGATTGTTGCTGCTATGAGTGGATCCACACTGTGTGTGGTTTTGGCCTACCGCCTGGGTAAAGCTTTGAAATCCAAAAAATTTGATTTTTGTGAGCTAGTTTTTTTTACGAAATTTTAACTTTAAAAACTAGGAAAATAACGGGTTTATTTGCTATGGAAGAACTTTTCTTTGAAGAATTTTCAAAGTTTGTCTTTTTTGTTTAACGTTTTTTTTAGAGGTAGCGGTTTGGGTTTTCACAAAACTTAAGTATCTTAGATCTGGTTGTAAAAAACTTTCATTATCTGAAAAGTTGATTGATGCTGCTATGAGTGGATTCAAACTGTGTGTGGTTTTGGCCTACCGTCTGGGTAAAGCTTTGAAATGCAAAAAATCTTAATTTTTGTGAGGTATTTTTAACGAAATTTTAACTTTAAAAACTCGGGAAACATCGGGTTTATTTTCTATGGCAGAACTTTTTTTTTAAGAATATGTAATTTTTTGTTTAAGTTTTTTTCAGAGGTAGCGGTTTGTTTTTTCACAAAACTTAAGTATCTCAGATCTGGTTGTAAAAAACTTTCATTATCTGAAAAGTTGATTGATGCTGCTATGAGTGGATCCAAACTGTGTGTGGTTTTGGCCTACCGTCTGGGTAAAGCTTTGAAATGCAAAAATGTTGATTTTTGTAAGGTATTTTTTACGAAATTTTAACTTTAAAAACTCGGGAAACATCGGGTTTGTTTTCTATGGCAGAACTTTTTTTTAAAGAATTATTAAAGATTGTAATTTTTTGTTTAAGGTTTTTTCCAGAGGTGTCGGTTTGCTTTTCACATAACTTAAGTATCTTAGATCTGGTTGTTAAGAACTTTGATTATCTGAAAAGTTGATTGATGCTGCTATGAAGTGGATCCAAACTGTGTGTGGTTTTGGCCTACCGTCTGGGTAAAAGTTTGAAATGAAAAAAAAATTTGATTTTTGTTAGGTATTTCTTACAAAATTTTAACTTTTAAAACTCGGGAAATATCGGGTTTATTTGCTATTGAAGAACTTTTCTTTTAAGAGTTTTGAAAGTTTGTACTTTTTTGTTTAAGGTTTTTTTTAGAGGTAGCTGTTTGGTTTTTCACATAACTTAATTATCTTAGATCTTGTTGTAAAAAAACTTTGATTATCTGAAAAGTTGATTGAGGCTGCTATGAAGTGGATCCAAACTGTGTGTGGTTTTGGCCTACCGTCTGGGTAAAGCTTTGAAATCCAAAAAATTTTGATTTTTGTGAGGTATTTTTTTTACGAAATTTTAACTTTAAAAACTCGGAAAATATCGGGTTTATTTGCTATGGAAGAACTTTTCTTTTAAGAATTTTCAAAGTTTTCACTTTTTTGTTTAAGGCTTTTTTCATAGGTGTCGGTTTGTTTTTCACATAACTTTAGTATCTTAGATCTGCTTGTAAAGAACTTTGGTTGTCTGAAAAGCTGATTGATGCAGCTATGAAGTGGATCCAAAATGTATGTGGTTTTGGTCTACCGTCTGGGAAAACCTTTCAAAAGAAGAAATGTTGATTGTTGTGAAATTTTTTTTTTTCGAAATTTTGATTTAAAAAACCTGGGAAAAGTCGGAATTGTTTTCTAAAGCAGAACTTTTTTTAAAAAATTTATAAGGTATGTCATTTTTTGTTTAAGGTTTTTTTCAGAGGTAGCGGTTTGTTTTTTCACATAACTTAAGTATCTGAGATCTGGTTATAAAGAACTTTGATTATCTGAAAAGTTGTTTGATGCTGCTATGAGTGGATCCAAACTGTGTGTGGTTTTGGCCTACCGTCTGGGTAATGCTTTGAAATGCAAAAATGTTGATTGTTGTGAGGTATTTATAACGAAATTTTAACTTTAAAAACACGGGAAACATCGGGTTTATTTTCTATGGCAGAACTTTTTTTTTTAAGAATTTATTAGGTATGTCATTTTTTGTTTAAGTTTTTTTCAGAGGTAGCGGTTTGTTTTTTCACATAACTTAAGTATCTGAGATCTGGTTGTTAAAAACTTGCATTATCTGAAAAGTGGATTGATGCTGCTATGAGTGGATCCAAACTGTGTGTGGTTTTGGCCTACCGTCTGGGAAAAGCTTTGAAATGCAAAAATGTTGATTGTTGTGACATTTTTTTTCGAAATTTTGATTTTAAAAACTAGTGAAAAGTCGGAATTGTTTTCTGTAGCAGAACTTTTTTTTAAGAATTTATTAGGAATGTAATTTTTTGTTTAATTTTTTTTCAGAGGTAGCGGTTTGTTTTTTCACATAACTTAAGTATCTTAGATCTGGTTGTAAAAAACTTTGATTATCTGAAAACTTGATTGATGCTGCTATGAAGTGGATCCAAATTGTGTGTGGTTTTGGCCTACCGTCTGGGTAAAGCTTTGAAATGCAAAAATGTTGATTTTTGTGAGGTATTTTTTACGAAATTTTAACTTTAAAAACTCGGGAAACATCTGGTTTGTTTTCTATGGCAGAACTTTTTTTTAAAGAATTTTTAAAGATTGTAATTTTTTTTTTAAGGTTTTTTCCAGAGATGTCGGTTTGTTTTTCACATTACTCTAGTATGTTAGATCTGCTTGTAAAGAACTTTGGTTATGTGAAAAGTTGATTGATGCTGCTATGAAGTGGATCCAAACTGTGTGTGGTTTTGGTCTACCGTGTGGGAAAACCTTTCAAAAGGAAAAAAGTTGATTGTTGTGAAATTTTTTTTATCGAAATTTTGATTTTAAAAACGTGGGAAAAGTCGGAATTGTTTTCTAAAGCAGAACTTTTTTTTAAGAATTTATAAGGTATGTCATTTTTTGTTTAAGGTTTTTTTCAGAGATAGCGGTTTGTTTTTTCAAATAACTTAAGTATCTTAGATCTGGTTATAAAGAACTTTGATTATCTGAAAAGTTTATTGATGCTGCTATGAAGTGGATCCAAACTGTGTGTGGTTTTGGCCTACCGTCTGGGAAAAGCTTTGAAATCCAAAAAATTTTGATTTTTGTGAGATATTTTTTTTACGAAATTTTAACTTTAAAAACTCGGAAAATATCGGGTTTAAGGTTTTTTTTTAGAGGTAGCGGTTTGTTTTTTCACATAACTTAAGTATCTTAGATCTAATTGTACAGAACTTTGGTTATCTGAAAAGTTGATTGATGCTGCTATGAAGTGGATCCAAACTGTGTGTGGTTTTGGCCTACCGTCTGGGTAAAACTTTGAAATGCAAAAAATTTGGATTTTTCTGAGGTATTTGTTTACGAAATTTTAACTTTAAAAACTCGGATAACATCGGGTTTATTTTCTATGGCAGAACTTTTTTTTGAAGAATTTTGAAAGATTGTCATTTTTTGTTTAAAGTTTTTTTTCAGAGGTGTCGTTTTTTTCACATAACTTTAGTATCTTAGATCTGCTTGTAAAGAACTTTGATTGTCTGAAAAGCTGATTGATGCAGCTATGAAGTGGATCCAAACTGTGTGTGGTTTTGGTCTACCGTCTGGAAAAAAACCCTTCAAAAGCAAAAATGTTGATAGTTGTGAAATTTTTTTTATCGAAATTTTGATTTTAAAAACGTGGGAAAAGTCGGAATTGTTTTCTAAAGCAGAACTTTTTTTAAAAAATTTATAAGGTATGTCATTTTTTGTTTAAGGTTTTTTTCAGAGGTAGCGGTTTGTTTTTTCACATAACTTAAGTATCTGAGATCTGGTTATAAAGAACTTTGATTATCTGAAAAGTTGATTGATGCTGCTATGAGTGGATCCAAACTGTGTGTGGTTTTGGCCTACCGTCTGGGTAAAGCTTTGAAATGCAAAAATATTGATTTTTGTGAGGTATTTCTTACAAAATTGTAACTTTTAAAACTCGGGAAATATCGGGTTTATTTGCTATTGAAGAACTTTTCTTTTAAGAATTTTCAAAGTTTGTACTTTTTTGTTTAAGGTTTTTTCAGAGGTAGCGGTTTATTTTTTCACATAACTTAAGTATCTTAGATCTGGTTGTAAGAAAGTTTGATTATCTGAAAAGTTGATTGTTGCTGCTATGAGTGGATCCACACTGTGTGTGGTTTTGGACAATCGCCTGGGTAAAGCCTTGAAATCCAAAAAATTTGATTTTTGTGAGGTATTTCTTACAAAATTGTAACTTTTAAAACTCGGGAAATATCGGGTTTATTTGCTATTGAAGAACTTTTCTTTTAAGAATTTTGAAAGTTTGTACTTTTTTGTTTAAGGTTTTTTTAGAGGTAGCGGTTTGGTTTTTCACATAACTTAAGTATCTTAGATCTGGTTGTTAATAACTTTGATTATCTAAAAAAACTAGATCCAAGTGTATTCAAACACTTTTTGGTTTTGCCGTACCGTCTGGAATATATACAGCTTCAAAAAAGTCGGGTCTATTTTCTATGGGAGAACTTTTCTTTTAAAAATTTTGAAAGTTTGTATTTTTTTTTAAGGTTATTTTAGAGGTAGCGGTTTGGTTTTTCACATAACTTAAGTATCTTAGATCTGGTAGTTAAGAACTTTGATTTTCTAAAGAAACTAGATCCAAGTAGATTCAAACACTTTGTGGTTTTGCCGTACCGTCTGGGAAATATACAGCTTCAAAATACAAAAATGTTGATTTTTGTTATTTATTTTTTACGAATTTTTGACTTTAAAATCTCGGAAAAAGTCGGGTCTATTTTCTATGGCAGAACTTTTCTTTTAAGAATTTTCAAAGTTTGTACTTTTTTGTTTAAGGTTTTTTTAAAGGTAGCGGTTTATTTTTTCACATAACTTAAGTATCTTAGATCTGGTTGTAAGAAACTTTGATTATCTGAAAAGTTGATTGATGCTGCTATGAAGTGGATCCAAACTGTGTGTGGTTTTGGCCTACCGTCTGGGTAAAGCTTTGAAATGCAAAAAAATTTGATTTTTGTGAGGTATTTCTTACAAAATTTTAACTTTTAAAACTCGGGAAAAATCGGGTTTATTTTCTATTGAAAAACTTTTCTTTTAAGAATTTCCAAAGTTTGTACTTTTTTGTTTAAGGTTTTTTTCAGAGGTAGCGGTTTTTTTTCATATAACTTAAGTATCTTAGATCTGGTTGTAAGAAACTTTGATTATCTGAAAAGTTGATTGATGCTGCTATGAGTGGATCCACACTGTGTGTGGTTTTGGCCAACCGTCTGGGAAAAGCTTTGAAATGCAAAAATGTTGATTGTTGTGAAATTTTTTTGTTTCGAAATTTTGATTTGAAAAACGTGGGAAGAGTCGGATTTCTTTTCTATGGCAGAACTTTTTTTTGAAGAATTTTCAAAGTTTTTACTTTTCTTTTAAGGTTTCTTTAGAGGTTGCGGTTTGTTTTTTCTCATAACTTCAGTATCTTAAATCTGGTTGTTAAGAACTTTGATTATCTGAAAAGTTGATTGATGCTGCTATGAAGTGGATCCAAACTGTGTGTGGTTTTGGCCTACCGTCTGGGTAAAGCTTTGAAATGAAAAAAAATTTGATTTTTGTGAGGTATTTCTTCCAAAATTTTAACTTTTAAAACTCGGGAAATATCGGGTTTATTTGCTATTGAAGAACTTTTCTTTTAAGAATTTTGAAAGTTTGTACTTTTTTTTTAAGGTTATTTTAGAGGTAGCGGTTTGGTTTTTCACATAACTTAAGCATCTTAGTTCTGGTTGTTAAGAACTTTGGTTTTCTAAAAAAACTAGATCCAAGTGGATTCAAACACTTTGAGGTTTTGCCGTACCGTCTGGGAAATATACAGCTTCAAAATACAAAAATGTTGATTTTTGTTAGGTATTTTTTACGAAATTTAGACTTTAAAATCTCGGAAAAAGTCGTGTCTATTTTCTATGGCAGAACTTTTCTTTTAAGAATTTTCAAAGTTTGTACTTTTTTGTTTAAGGTTTTTTCAGAGGTAGCGGTTTATTTTTTCACATAACTTAAGTATCTTAGATCTGGTTGTAAGAAACTTTGATTATCTAAAAAGTTGATTGATGCTGCTATGAAGTGGATCCAAACTGTGTGTGGTTTTGTCCTACCGTCTGGGAAAAGCTTTGAAATGCAAAAATGTTGATTGTTGTGACATTTTTTTTCGAAATTTTGATTTTAAAAACTGGGGAAAAGTCGGAATTGTTTTCTGTAGCAGAACTTTTTTTTAAGAATTTATTAGGAATGTAATTTTTTGTTTAGATTTTTTTCAGAGGTAGCGGTTTGTTTTTTCACATAACTTAAGTATCTTAGATCTGGTTGTAAAAAACTTTGATTATCTGAAAACTTGATTGATGCTGCTATGAAGTGGATCCAAACTGTGTGTGGTTTTGGCCTACCGTCTGGGTAAAGCTTTGAAATGCAAAAATGTTGATTTTTGTGAGGTATTTTTTACGAAATTTAACTTTAAAAACTCGGGAAACATCGGGTTTGTTTTCTATGGCAGAACTTTTTTTTAAGGAATTTTTAAAGATTGTAATTTTCTGTTTAAGGTTTTTTCCAGAGATGTCGTTTTTTTCACATAACTTTAGTATCTTAGATCTGCTTGTAAAGAACTTTGGCTATGTGAAAAGTTGATTGATGCTGCTATGAAGTGGATCCAAACTGTGTGTGGTTTTGGTCTACCGTGTGGGAAAATCTTTCAAAAGGAAAAATGTTGATTGTTGTGACATTTTTTTTATCGAAATTTTGATTTTAAAAACGTGGGAAAAGTCGGAATTGTTTTTTAAAGCAGAACTTTTTTTTAAGAATTTATTAGGTATGTCATTTTTTGTTTAAGGTTTTTTTCAGAGATAGCGGTTTGTTTTTTCAAATAACTTAAGTATCTTAGATCTGGTTATAAAGAACTTTGATTATCTGAAAAGTTTATTGATGCTGCTATGAAGTGGATCCAAACTGTGTGTGGTTTTGGCCTACCGTCTGGGAAAAGCTTTGAAATCCAAAAAATTTTGATTTTTGTGAGGTATTTTTTTTACGAAATTTTAACTTTAAAAACTAGGAAAATATCGGGTTTATTTGCTATGGAAGAACTTTTCTTTTAAGAATTTTCAAAGTTTTCACTTTTTTGTTTAAAATTTTTTTTCGAGGTAGCGGTTTGTTTTCTCACATGACTTAAGTATCTTAGATCTAATTGTACAGAACTTTGGTTATCTGAAAAGTTGATTGATGCTGCTATGAAGTGGATCCAAACTGTGTGTGGTTTTGGCCTACCGTCTGGGTAAAACTTTGAAATGCAAAAAATTTGGTTTTTTCTGAGGTATTTGTTTACGAAATTTTAACTTTAAAAACTCGGAAAATATCGGGTTTATTTTCTATGGCAGAACTTTTTTTTAAGGAATTTTTAAAGATTGTAATTTTCTGTTTAAGGTTTTTTCCAGAGATGTCGTTTTTTTTCACATAACTTTAGTATCTTAGATCTGCTTGTAAAGAACTTTGGCTATGTGAAAAGTTGATTGATGCTGCTATGAAGTGGATCCAAACTGTGTGTGGTTTTGGTCTACCGTGTGGGAAAATCTTTCAAAAGGAAAAATGTTGATTGTTGTGAAATTTTTTTTATCGAAATTTTGATTTTAAAAACGTGGGAAAAGTCGGAATTGTTTTCTAAAGCAGAACTTTTTTTAAGAATTTATAAGGTATGTCATTTTTTATTTAAGGTTTTTTTCAGAGGTAGCGGTTTGTTTTTTCACATAACTTAAGTATCTGAGATCTGGTTGTAAAGAACTTTGATTATCTGAAAAGTTTATTGATGCTGCTATGAAGTGGATCCAAACTGTGTGTGGTTTTGGCCTACCGTCTGGGAAAAGCTTTGAAATGCAAAAATGTTGATTGTTGTGACATTTTTTTTTCGAAATTTTGATTTTAATAACGTTGGAAAAGTCGGAATTGTTTTCTATAGCAGAACTTTTTTTTTAAGAATTTATAAGGTATGTCATTTTTTATTTAAGGTTTTTTTCAGAGGTAGCGGTTTGTTTTTTCACATAACTTAAGTATCTTAGATCTGGTTGTAAAGAACTTTGATTATCTGAAAAGTTTATTGATGCTGCTATGAAGTGGATCCAAACTGTGTGTGGTTTTGGCCTACCGTCTGGGTAAAGCTTTGAATTGCAAAAAATGTTGATTTTTCTGAGGTATTTTTTTACGAAATTATAACTTTAAAAACTTGTCATTTTTTGTTTAGGGCTTTTTTCATAGGTGTCGGTTTGTTTTTCACATAACTTTAGTATCTTAGATCTGCTTGTAAAGAACATTGATTGTCTGAAAAGCTGATTGATGCAGCTATGAAGTGGTTTCAAAATGTATGTGGTTTTGGTCTACCGTCTGGGAAAACCTTTCAAAATCAAAAATGTTGATTGTTGTGAAATTTTTTTTATCGAAATTTTGATTTTCAAAACGTGGGAAAAGTCGGAATTGTTTTCTGTAGCAGAACTTTTTTTTTAAGAATTAATTAGGTATGTCATTTTTTGTTTACGTTTTTTTCAGAGGTAGCGGTTTGTTTTTTCACATAACTTAAGTATCTGAGATCTGGTTGTAAAAAACTTTCATTATCTGAAAAGTTGGTTGATGCTGCTATGAAGTGGATCCAAACTGTGTGTGGTTTTGGCCTACCGTCTGGGTAAAGCTTTGAAATGCAAAAAAATGTTGATTTTTGTCAGGTATTTTTTACGAAATTTTAACTTTAAAAACTCGGGAAACATCGGGTTTGTTTTCTATGGCAGAACTTTTTTTTAAAGAATTTTTAAAGATTGTAATTTTTTGTTTAAGGTTTTTTCCAGAGGTGTCGGTTTGTTTTTCACATAACTTAAGTATCTTAGATCTGGTTATAAAGAACTTTGATTATCTGAAAAGTTTATTGATGCTGCTATGAAGTGGATCCAAACTGTGTGTGGTTTTGGCCTACCGTCTGGGAAAAGCTTTGAAATGCAAAAATGTTGATTGTTGTGACATTTTTTTTTCTAAATTTTGATTTTAAAAACGTTGGAAAAGTCGGAATTGTTTTCTATAGCAGAACTTTTTTTTTAAGAATTTATAAGGTATGTCATTTTTTATTTAAGGATTTTTTCAGAGGTAGCGGTTTGTTTTTTCACATAACTTAAGTATCTTAGATCTGGTTGTAAAGAACTTTGATTATCTGAAAATTTGATTGATGCTGCTATGAAGTGGATCCAAACTGTGTGTGGTTTTGGCCTACCGTCTGGGTAAAGCTTTGAAATGCAAAAAATGTTGATTTTTCTGAGGTATTTTTTTACGAATTTTTAACTTTAAAAACTTGTCATTTTTTGTTTAAGGCTTTTTTCATAGGTGTCGGTTTGTTTTTCACATAACTTTAGTATCTTAGATCTGCTTGTAAAGAACTTTGGTTGTCTGAAAAGCTGATTGATGCAGCTATGAAGTGGATCCAAAATGTATGTGGTTTTGGTCTACCGTCTGGGAAAACCTTTCAAAAGAAAAAATGTTGATTGTTGTGAAATTTTTTTTATCGAAATTTTGGTTTAAAAAACGTGGGAAAAGTCGGAATTGTTTTCTGAAGCAGAACTTTTTTTTTAAGAATTAATTAGGTATGTCATTTTTTGTTTACGTTTTTTTCAGAGGTAGCGGTTTGTTTTTTCACATAACTTAAGTATCTGAGATCTGGTTGTAAAAAACTTTCATTATCTGAAAAGTTGGTTGATGCTGCTATGAAGTGGATCCAAACTGTGTGTGGTTTTGGCCTACCGTCTGGGTAAAGCTTTGAAATGCAAAAAAATGTTGATTTTTGTGAGGTATTTTTTACGAAATGTTAACTTTAAAAACTCGGGAAACATCGGGTTTGTTTTCTATGGCAGAACTTTTTTTTAAAGAATTTTTAAAGATTGTAATTTTTTGTTTAAGGTTTTTTCCAGAGGTGTCGGTTTGTTTTTCACATTACTTTAGTATGTTAGATCTGCTTGTAAAGAACTTTGGTTATCTAAAAAGCTGATTGATGCTGCTATGAAGTGGATCCAAACTGTGTGTGGTTTTGGCCTACCGTCTGGGTAAAGCTTTGAAATGCAAAAAATGTTGATTTTTCTGAGGTATTTTTTTACGAAATTTTAACTTTAAAAACTCGGATAACATCGGGTTTATTTTCTATGCCAGAACTTTTTTTTGAAGAAATTTTAAAGGTTGTCATTTTTTGTTTAAAGCTTTTTTCATAGGTGTCTGTTTGATTTTCACATAACTTTAGTATCTTAGATCTGCTTGTAAAGAACTTTGATTGTCTGAAAAGCTGATTGATGCAGCTATGAAGTGGATCCAAACTGTGTGTGGTTTTGGTCTACCGTCTGGGTAAACCCTTCAAAAGCAAAAATGTTGATTGTTGTGAAATTTTTTTATCGAAATTTTGATTTTAAAAACGTGGGAAAAGTCGGAATTGTTTTCTAAAGCAGAATTTTTTTTAAGAATTTATAAGGTATGTCATTTTTTGTTTAAGGTTTTTTTTCAGAGGTAGCGGTTTGTTTTTTCACATAACTTAAGTATCTTAGATCTGGTTATAAAGAACTTTGATTATCTGAAAAGTTTATTGATGCTGCTATGAAGTGGATCCAAACTGTGTGTGGTTTTGGCCTACCGTCTGGGAAAAGCTTTGAAATGCAAAAATGTTGATTGTTGTGACATTTTTTTTCTAAATTTTGATTTTAAAAACGTTGGAAAAGTCGGAATTGTTTTCTATAGCAGAATTTTTTTTTTAAGAATTTATAAGGTATGTCATTTTTTATTTAAGGTTTTTTTCAGAGGTAGCGGTTTGTTTTTTCACATAACTTAAGTATCTTAGATTTGGTTGTAAAGAACTTTGATTATCTGAAAATTTGATTGATGCTGCTATGAAGTGTATCCAAACTGTGTGTGGTTTTGGCCTACCGTCTGGGTAAAGTTTTGAAATGCAAAAAATGTTGATTTTTCTGAGGTATTTTTTTACGAAATTTTAACTTTAAAAACTCGGATAACATCGGGTTTATTTTCTATGCCAGAACTTTTTTTTGAATAGTTTTTAAAGGTTGTCATTTTTTGTTTAAGGCTTTTTTCATAGGTGTCGGTTTGTCTTTCATATAACTTCAGTATCTTAGATCTGCTTGTAAAGAACTTTCATTGTCTGAAAAGCTGATTGATGCAGCTATGAAGTGGATCCAAACTGTGTGTGGTTTTGGTCTACCGTCTGGGAAAAGCTTTGAAACGCAAAAATGTTGATTGTTGTGACATTTTTTTCTAAATTTTGATTTTAAAAACGTTGGAAAAGTCGGAATTGTTTTCTATAGCAGAACTTTTTTTTAAAGATTTTATAAGGTATGTCATTTTTTATTTAAGGTTTTTTTCAGAGGTAGCGGTTTGTTTTTTCACATAACTTAAGTATCTTAGATCTGGTTATAAAAAACTTTGATTATCTGAAAATTTGATTGATGCTGCTATGAAGTGGATCCAAACTGTGTGTGGTTTTGGCCTACCGTCTGGGTAAAGCTTTGAAATGCAAAAAATGTTGATTTTTCTGAGGTATTTTTTTACGAAATTTTAACATTAAAAACTCGGATAACATCGGGTTTATTTTCTATGCCAGAACTTTTTTTTGAAGAATTTTTAAAGGTTGTCATTTTTTTGTTTAAGGCTTTTTTCATAGGTGTCGGTTTGTTTTTCACATAACTTTAGTATCTTAGATCTGCTTGTAAAGAACTTTGATTGTCTGAAAAGCTGATTGATGCAGCTATGAAGTGGATCCAAACTGTTTGTGGTTTGGTCTACCGTCTGGGTAAACCCTTCAAAAGCAAAAATGTTGATTGTTGTGAAATTTTTTTTTATCGAAATTTTGATTTTAAAAACGTGGGAAAAGTCGGAATTGTTTTCTAAAGCAGAACTTTTTTTTAAGAATTTATAAGGTATGTCATTTTTTGTTTAAGGTTTTTTTCAGAGGTAGCGGTTTGTCTTTTCACATAACTTAAGTATCTTAGATCTGGTTATAAAGAACTTTGATTATCTGAAAAGTTTATTGATGCTGCTATGAAGTGGATCCAAACTGTGTGTGGTTTTGGCCTACCGTCTGGGAAAAGCTTTGAAATGCAAAAATGTTGATTGTTGTGACATTTTTTTTTCGAAATTTTGATTTTAATAACGTTGGAAAAGTCGGAATTGTTTTCTATAGCAGAACTTTTTTTTTAAGAATTTATAAGTTATGTCATTTTTTATTTAAGATTTTTTTAAGAGGTAGCGGTTTGTTTTTTCACATAACTTAAGTATCTTAGATCTGGTCGTAAAAAACTTTGATTATCTGAAAATTTGATTGATGCTGCTATGAAGTGGATCCAAACTGTGTGTGGTTTTGGCCTACCGTCTGGGTAAAGCTTTGAAATGCAAAAAATGTTGATTTTTCTGAGGTATTTTTTTACGAAATTTTAACTTTAAAAACTCGGATAACATCGGGTTTATTTTCTATGGCAGAACTTTTTTTTGAAGAATTTTTAAAGGTTGTCATTTTTTGTTTAAGGCTTTTTTCATAGGTGTCGGTTTGTTTTTCACATAACTTTAGTATCTTAGATCTGCTTGTAAAGAACTTTGATTGTCTGAAAAGCTGATTGATGCAGCTATGAAGTGGATCCAAACTGTGTGTGGTTTTGGTCTACCGTCTGGGTAAAGCTTTGAAATGCAAAAATGTTGATTGTTGTGANCTTAGATCTGCTTGTAAAGAACTTTGATTGTCTGAAAAGCTGATTGATGCAGCTATGAAGTGGATCCAAACTGTGTGTGGTTTTGGTCTACCGTCTGGGTAAACCCTTCAAAAGCAAAAATGTTGATTGTTGTGAAATTTTTTTTATCGAAATTTTGATTTTAAAAACGTGGGAAAAGTCGGAATTGTTTTCTAAAGCAAACTTTTTTTTAAGAATTTATAAGGTATGTCATTTTTTGTTTAAGGTTTTTTTCAGAGGTAGCGGTTTCTTTTTTCACATAACTTAAGTATCTTAGATCTGGTTATAAAGAACTTTGATTATCTGAAAAGTTTATTGATGCTGCTATGAAGTGGATCCAAACTGTGTGTGGTTTTGGCCTACCGTCTGGGAAAAGCTTTAAAATGCAAAAATTTTGATTGTTGTGACATTTTTTTTTTCGAAATTTTGATTTTAAAAACGTTGGAAAAGTCGGAATTGTTTTCTATAGCAGAACTTTTTTTTAAGAATTTATAAGGTATGTCATTTTTTATTTAAGGTTTTTTTCAGAGGTAGCGGTTTGTTTTTTCACATAACTTAAGTATCTTAGATCTGGTTGTAAAGAACTTTGATTATCTGAAAAGTTTATTGATGCTGCTATGAAGTGGATCCAAAC
>NW_022995822.1:19986-27999 GCF_900245975.1 Drosophila guanche | reverse complement strand
GCCCCTTTGTCGTGCTCCATTTGTTCATGTTTGCAGTACACTTCATTACGCTTGATTTGCAATTCAATTACCCGGACTCTGGACAACAGACATCAATGCTCACTGGCTGGCTATTCAGGCAGTCGTCCATTCGGAAGCGATTCACATGCTGCCCCCTAAAATGGTCCAGAGCATGGCCTCGGGCATCGGGCATCGGGCATCGGGCAACCACTCAGCCACTCAACCGCTCTCTGTGCTGAGAGCTCTACAGGCGGCAAATGTGGGCATAGGAGTTCGGCAACCACATAACCGAACAGTACAGCACAGAACAGGACCCATAAAGGGTCTTTCCCCCCTTCAGTGGCATTTCAAACAAGATTTTATATCTCAAACAAACTCCAGAGCCTGCATATCCTGGATATCCTGCATTGATTTCGGGGTGTAATACTTACGCTGCCAACTCTCGGCGGGATCTGCCGATCCGTACCCGACCTCATTGCCTGTGACGCTACCATTGACCAGACGATGATCGAGCTCCCTTTCACGCTCCCTATCCTCGCCGTGTCCATGTCGCCCACGCTGCTGCTGCTGCTGTTGCTGACCCGCCAGATGGGTCAGATGGTTTTCTCTTGCCGCCTGCACCTCCTGCTCCAGCCACAGGGGATCCCTATCCCGTTCCCGCTCCTCGCGCATTCTCAATTTTCGCTGCTCCCGCGGCTCCCAGTCCCCGGCGCCATGCTGATCCAACGAGGACTTGCTCCCATACAGATAGTGACTGGCCAGTGGAGTCAGTCCATCCGCACAGGCTTTATTCACGGATTGTTGATGAGGTGCCTGTTGCTGCTGTTGGGGTGCCGTGTAACTACGGTTGATCGGGCTCCGTCCAACCCGAAGGATGTGCGCTGGCGCCTGCTGCGTTGCCTGGCGCTGAGCCAAGCCATACAGCTGTGTTGCCATCTGCTCCCGCTGTTGATGGTATGCCCGCCGTGGGAGAGAGCAGCAGGGAACTGGCACGCATGGGCGCTGCCTCCCAGTAGTTCTCCTTGACGAATGGATTCTGGCTATGCACCAGACTCTGGGTATTGCCATTGCTGGCAGTTCCGTTCACGTTGCTGCCGCCATTGTGCAGTGACTGTTGCCTGATGCTGCTGCTGCTGATGGCACTGGCACTGGCGCTGGTGGTCATACCGGTGTTCCGTTTGCGCGGCATTTCGGAGACGGAATAGGTGCTCTGGCCACGCCTGCTCTCGCCCGTGTGATAGTAGAATGAGGCCGGATAGCCGGCCGCCAGTACGGTCTCGTCTACTTCCTCGTCAGCTTCGGCACCCGCTCCCGCAGCAGCCAGCCCGGATCCGTCACCCTCACCCACGACTGGATGTTCCCCCAAGCTGTGCAACAGCGGCTGTGAAGGCGGTGTGGGCGGCGTTAGTGGAGCGCACAGGAACGGATTTGTGGATATGCGCGGCGTCACAGAGGACAACGACTCCGATGAGTGTGACGAGGCCGAGTGCGGGGGCGGCGATTGTGTTATGATGTTCACGCTCTTGTAGTAGCTGGGCTGGTGGGTATGACACTCTACTGGTGGGTATGACAGCTGCAACGTTATCCGTATCCGCAGTGGCTGCTTCACTAACGATGGGGCTGCTGCTCCTATTCAAATTCACATCGGTATGGAGCTCATGTCGCTGCTGCTGCAGCTGTGGTGGTGCTGTGGATGATGCTGCTGCTGCTGCTTGGGTCGGCACTTTGGGAAGAGCAGGCTGATCTGATCGTTAAGCGGAGAAGAGGACTGATGCTGCTGCTGCTGTGGGCAGTTGCTGCTGCTGCTGCTGTTGCCGTCACAATCGTGCTCTAGACCATTCAGCGCATAGAAACTGCGGGACTGATTAACGTTTGCTGCCAATGATCCTGCTGCTCCTGTGGAAGCTGTAGCGTGTGGCGGCAGTCGCTGGTAGGGCAGCTGTTGCTGCTGTTGCTGCTGCGGCTGCTGCGGCTGGTGATGATGGTGGTTGTGGTGATGATGATTATTGCTACTTGTTGTTTGTGCAGCAGCCAATGTTGTCAATGCTGTGCTGACCATTATTGTTGCCAATAAATTGCAACAAAAGCGAAAGAGAAAGAGAAAGAAAGAGTCAAACAGCAACAAAAACATCGATTAATAAACGTTAACTGGAGTGGGCGTCAAAGAGTGACACGCCCATTTCGAGGCGAGTAAACTCTCAGATGTCTCTTGTGGAGCTTACGGAGGGTAGTGATGCTTGTTTTTGGGTTGGACGTTTTTTTTTCTTTTTTTTACAGGCCGAAAATATGACTCAGACTATCGTAACTTCTTGCTCCTAGAGGGTACATCCGCTGATCGATGGTACAAGGTGGTAGAAATTCCAGCTGAAGAGAGGTTTATTTGTAATCATGTTAACATTTTGGAAATGGCGTATGTCCCACTTTCGCTGTTAACCGGGGTGTGCAGGAAGTTCAGCTACTACCACGAACTTTTCAATTATGGACGTCAGTCGATCAAGTCGCTTCTCAGACATAATAAACCCAAGGGCGACAAGCTCAAGCCGCGGCTAAAATTATTACAAATATATTTAAGAAGGCTAGCTCAGCGTACAAGCGCGGACCCACCCCAAGAGAGCAGAGAGAAGAAAGCATAGGTCAAAGAGGAGATCGCGAGAGCAGAGAGCGGAGAGCATAGGTCAAAGAGGAGATCGCGTGAGCGAGAGAGCGTGGAAGCCTCATAGCACAGAGAGAGAGCTGTCGGGAATCCGTTGTCAGACGTCAAGTTGTGCAGTTTTGTCGCGTTTTGTCGTAGTTGAAGAAGCCGTTGAAATATGTTCAAGGGACACTTAATTTAACTAATACTCATACTTAAATAACCTAATAAACTATTCTTTAAATAAACTTATCCTACATTTGGGGGCTCGTCCTGTCTTGAATACGCGGAACTGACTATGCCTGACCCTGGAAATTATCGGGAGATAGGGGATACTTCCACTTCGAGTAATAGAGCCGCGAGGGATGATTTGCAAACAGTTTTAGCTGCAACAATTTCAGCTGAAATGGCAAAGCAAACGCTGGCTATGACGTCAGAAATGGCTCAGTTAACTGAGGGAATAACCCAAGCTATTAGTTTAGGCTTACAAACAATCTCGACCGCCGCACCTGGAGTGAGATCTCCAAACATACTAGAGCCGATGCCAACAGGGACTCACGTTGAGCAGCATAATCTTCTGCATGCTTTGTCCAATTCACAGTCACATGCAAATTCTGCCCAAACAGGGGGATCTGATGGGAGATCTAGCCAAACTCCACTAACTTTTGAGAGTCGTCCTGACCGCATAAATCAGATAATGGCAAATTGGAAGTTGCGATTTAACGGTAAGGACTCAATGTCTATAGATGACTTCATTTATAGAGTTGAAGCCTTAACTCATCAAACACTGAACGGTAATTTTGAACTTGTAGCTCTCAATTCGAGCAACTTATTCGAAGGCAAGGCCTGTAAATGGTACTGGAGATATCACAAAAGTGTATCTCAGATTCGTTGGTACGAGGTATGTGTTGGTGTAAAAGGGCAATTTAAAGATTCTCGCACTGATCGCATAATCCGCACAGAGATAGAAGGTCGCAAACAGCGCTCAAACGAATCGTTCGATGATTTCTACAGCGTGATCGCATCCTTAGCAGATAAGCTCGCACAGCCTATGTCTGAGCAGTCTTTATTAGAGACTCTACGAGCAAATCTTCTTACTGAGGTTCAGCAAGATATTTTATATGAGCCAGCAGCTACCATTGCCCAATTGCGACACCTTGTACGAACACTCGAAATTTGTATTCAATCGGTCTACAAACCATCAGCCGCCATACAGAAGCCAAAATATCGGAATGTTAGTGCGTTAGTGCAAACAGACTTTGTTTCTGAATCGGAAATTTCAGATAATGAAGACTTAGAGTTAGCTGCCATTGACGCTACTTGTTGAAATTGTGAAGCGAAGGGACACCGTTACCAGGAGTGTTTAGCAGAACGACGAGTCTTCTGTTTTGGTTGCGGAAAAGCCGATACTTACAAGCCTAGCTGTCGCCTTTGCTGCTCAAATACTACAAAAAGTAGAAGTGCACGCAAACAGTTTGTCTCGAAGGGGACAAATACCGATTAGAGGATTTTCAGAAGTTTTTACCTCAACGAATACCAGCCACGTCACACCACCCGAATATAGATAATATCATTAATCATTTTATCCCTACCAAAAGAGTAGCTCGTGCTCGATTACGTAGAGTAGCCTTTAATCGTCGAAATAGGGCCGAACGCAAGATGGTTTTAGAGACGGTAATTGGTAAACTTCATGACTTACGCCCGTATGCTCAAGTCACATTAGTCGGTAAAACCGTAGTAGGCTTATTGGACACTGGAGCCTCTGTGTGCTGCATTGGCGGACAGCTTGCTAAAGAAATAATAGAGACAACTTCGTTTAAGCGGTGATTGGCCTCAGTGAAAACCGCCGCTGGTAAATCGCAAGGCATAGTTGGTCGTCTGACTACCGAGGTTGCCTATAGAGACGAAGTCCGGAAGATAACTTTTTTCCTAATTCCTTCTTTATCGGGAGACCTCTACCTAGGTATTGACTTTTGGTCTGTTTTTCACTTGCTTCCAATTTCGCTCTTAAATCAGCAGTTGTCGGTTTCGTCGTTGGACGATCCCTTAACGAGGTCATTAACGGAGCAACAGCAACAATTGCTATCGAAAACTATACGAAGTCGATCTGGTCATATAGGTATATTTATCGTTGTAGATTACTTGTCTAAGTTCCCCTTCCTAAAGCCAGTAAAAACATTTACGGCTGACATAGTAGCTCGATATCTGGAAGAAGATTTGTTTCATTGTTTCGGGATTCCGGAAACAATAGTCTCGGACAATGGCGTGCAGTTCAGATCAGAGATTTTTAACTCTCTACTTAAAAAGTATCATATCTTACACACTTATACTGCGTTTTACGCTCCGCAAGCCAACGCATCGGAACGAGTGAACCGATCAGTTATAGCTGCCATAAAGTCATATGTTCGCCCTGATCAAAAGAATTGGGATGAGCAGCTCAGTAGCGTTTGTTGTGCTCTACGTTCCTCGGTTCATTCCGCAATAAATACGACTCCATATAGCCTTGCCTTTGGCCAGCACATGGTAGTTGACGGAGCCAGCTATAAGCTGTCAAGGAAGATGTTAGAAGATCGTACGGTACAAGAGAGCCAAGAAGATTCGTTTGATCTCATTAGAAACAAGGCAAAGGATACGACGCAAGCCCAAAACACTCGAAATGAAAAAACGTATAATTTACGAAGTCGGGATGTGTTTTATAAGGTAGGTCAGGAGATATACCGCAGGAACTTCCAGCAAATGAACTTCGCAAAAGTCTTTAGTACTAAACTAGCACCAGCTTTTATAAAAAGCCGGATAAGACGGAAGCTGGGAAATTGTTATTATGAGGTTGAAGATTTGCAGGGTCAATTTATAGGGAAATTTCATGCAAAAGACCTTAAACAGTAAATTCTTATTTGTCTTTTTCAAGCGTGGATCCCACTTTTGGTGTTGTTCCCCTAAAGTGTGATTTTGGTAGGGGGGAAATTGTAGTGACGCTTGTTTTTGGGTTAGACTTTTTTTTTTTGTTAGAGGCCGATAGAGTATGCCTTTGACTTTCGTTAATTTTTGCTAGCTCCGGTATGGTACATATGCTGATCGACGGTACAAGGTGGTAGAAGTTCCAGGTGAAGAAAGGTTTATTTGTAATCATGTTAACATTTTGGAAATGGCGTATGTCCCACTTTCGCTGTTAACCGGGGTGTGCAGGAAGTTCAGCAAATGCCACGGTCTTTTCAATTCTGGACGTGTGTCGATCAAGTCGCTTCTCAGACCAAACCCATGTTTTAGTGCGAAGAGCTTTAACCGCGGCTGAAAATTGTACAAAGATAGTCAGAAAATACCTGAAGAGAAATACAGCCGCCGTTGAGCCGCTTAGAATATCGAAAAAGTGCCAAACGCAATTAAGCGGTAAGCCATACATTTTTGTTCGTGTTTTTTATTTGTTAAGCAGAAAATTGTGAAGCGATAAAATCAAATTTTTTTGTCTTCTATCTTTTCCATTTGTTTTCCGTTTTTGCAAGTGCAGATTGGCACTTAGTACTTAGTGCAAATCTGTTACATTGAAGCAACAAGTTCATTCACCCTTGAACCAAAAGCCGTGTATTAAAGGCAATAAAATCACTCAATTCGCCGAGTAGAAAAGCGACCAACAAAAACAGCTGTTTTGTCTTCGGCAGTGCCGAATAATTAATAATTGATTGCGCTCCCAGCGATCGGGAATTCGCCACTATTAGGCGCAACTTTAATTCGCACCTCCGAAGCCACCGTCTGGACGGGGAAGCCGCGATTTTATAACCGGGAAATGTCGGTTAAATAACCCTTCGTTTACATTTTTATATACATATCGCTAGTTTTTTTGTCCCACCCTAGCCTAAGTGTAAAATAAGTTGGGTAATGTTAAGTGAAACATGAAATATTATGTGTGGAGCATTAGAAAACGCCGTTAATTGGTGCAATCGACGTTCCTCTTCCCTTTTTGTTCTTCGCGCATGTCTCTCTCTTCGAATATGGTCGGGTATTCACCACAGTGGCGTTAAGAGCCGAAAAGATGCGAGCATAGAAGAGAGAGAAGACGAAGATCGCGAGAGCGAAGAAAAAAAAAGTATTAGCTCTTCGCCTTAGATTTTGTGTTTGTGATTCTCTTTTATTTTTTTCTTCCCTTTTTAAAAAGTGCAACAGATTCGCCGCCTCGCATCGAAAAAAGCGCTTTTGGAGATGGAAGGTTCCGAGATATGCACGTAAGTGGAAAAAAAATTACTTTTATTGCATGTTACAAAGATTATAAGAGAAGGAATGAGGAAGGAGAGAGTATAAAAGCGCACTAATATAGTTTTAACCATTTTTGTTTTTGTCGACATATACTTAGGTGAATTTAAATTTTATTACTTTCAAACCATTTATTATTTTCTTTATTTATACATATATTATTTTTACCTCTTTTCTTTTTCTTCTTAACTTTTATTTTGTGATAACCTTGTTGTGAAGCACGCTTAAATTCCCTTTAATATCTACTTTTTTTTGCTATGAGCATTCTGTAATAATAAATAAGTTTTAATTTGAATTTCAATATGTTCTAGTTGTTCGGATTGGGGGTGCCATGTCTCGACGTATAATGGAAGTAGGGTAGAGTGTTAGTTCGTTCAAGGGATCATCGGCCTCTCTTTTGGTCTTGCGGCTAAGATGATCATGGAAGGGTGGGCAATCAGCTGGTGTAGCAACACCAGCGCAGCAGTAGAACAGCTAAAACCAACTCGGCTTTTGCAACAACTTCTTGCAGTGTCATAACTAGTCAATTTTATGTGTTTTCCTATCCCTTCTGTCTGTCCGATCGAACCTGTGTTTGGCCTAAACCAGCACGCGAATTTTAATGTAATTATGTATATACAAAGCGAGCAGGTAGCACAGTGGTCTTTTTTAACAAGGCCTTTTTATCAGCATAGGTTTCCTTTAACCGTAGCATCGGCTTATTTTTGAAATATTAGAAATCGGTTTCTAGTCTGCCCGGAGAGCGCATTATGATATGAATTCGACTCATTGCCAGCGATTTTTATGTTTTAGATTACAAGTTCCAAATCCCAAATTGGGAAGCAGCTTCGTGTCTAGCTGTTTTTTAGATTTACTCGAAACACACAACAGTGATATTTATCGTCTGGTGTACTAAGATTTGCAAGTTTCTGTAATTGAAATATTCGTATGTCGAGGGATAGGGCATGGCTTTGATGTTTTCACAGGATATTGATGGGTTTTCCTTCGTTTGTACACATGAAAAACACGAAATCAGAGCAGAGGCCGGCAGCGATCTCGGGCAGCGTAGTCGGCACACGCGCAGCGTAAAGACTTCCTCTGACTTTGGCATCAGCACAGAGAAACGCCGCAGCGACAGAAAATCAGCTTCGTATGGG
>NW_022995822.1:4586-19597 GCF_900245975.1 Drosophila guanche | reverse complement strand
TCGCCGTTGCGCTGTCCTGGACCAGTACTCCTTCAAAGCGAAAAGTGAGATTTCTAAGGCTCAGAGAATGGACATCAGCATAGGTTTCCTTTAACCGTAGCATCGGCTTATTTTTGAAATAGTAGAAATCGGTTTCTAGTCTGCCCGGAGAGCGCATTATGATATGAATTCGACTCATTGCCAGCGATTTTTATGTTTTAGATTACAAGTTCCAAATCCCAAATTGGGAAGCAGCTTCGTGTCTAGCTGTTTTTTAGATTTACTTTAAACACACAACAGTGATATTTATCGTCTGGTGTACTAAGATTTGCAAGTTTTTGTACTTGAAATATTCGTATGTCGAGGGACAGGGCATGGCTTTGATGTTTTCACAGGATATTGATGGGTTTTCCTTCGTTTGTACACATGAAAAACACGAAATAAAAGCAGAGGCCGGCAGCGATCTCGGGCAGCGCAGTCGGCACACGCGCAGCGTAAAGACTTCCTCTGCCTTTGGCATCAGCACAGAGAAACGCCGCAGCGACAGAAAATCAGCTGCGTATGGGGCCTGGTTAACCGTTTGATGGCATCGGGTTTAAAGTTATTTGCCCATTGCAAGAAAAAGAGTTTTAGTTAATTTTCAGTGGCTAAATCAACCCCGTCCAGCAGCTTTTTTTTTTTCATTTTTTGCACATTCTTTCATTCCACACTCTGCTTCGTGCAGTGTGAGGCTCTTGGGGAGGGGGGAAGCTGAAAGATCGTGTTGGCGTGAGAGAGCATGTAGATGTAGATGACATACATATGTAGAAAATATGTAAACTGGAAAATTTCAGAAAAAACCACTAAGGTACAGATTTACCACTGACTACCGGGTATAAAAGTTGTGTTCCGACGTGAAGTTAAAACCCGTGGAATTGGAATCTCTGCGTGACAGGCTGCCAGGTGACAGGTGTCATTATGGCGTGGGAATTTATTATATGTTTATGGATCATTAATACAATTTGCCGTTAGGGTGGTGCTAAATTATATTAAAGCTAAATTAAAGCTAAACACTCTGCATGAGTACACTACACTTTGCCATTATATAAAGCTGATAAATACTTCTATAATGTATACCCAAACACTTTGTGTTTGTACCTTTGTAAGGTAGTCTTTTCGAAGGCTGAGGTAGTTCAGCCTCTCCAGGGCCAACTTACAAAGAAATTTGTGAAGTGCCGGGACCCGAGATTGCGGAAATGGAGACGCCGTGTGTGGAAAGGTGGGCGTATGGGCGGAAAGGGGACCTGATCGACACCGGTCATCCGGTGGTTAACGCCCCCTTCTGGCAGTGTAGTGGTAGTAGTGCCCTAGTGGTAGTAACTGGTAGTAACTAGGCAGCACCCATTTCGGAGACAGGCACCTGCCGTTTGAGAGCCAGCGGTCTGGCGCGGTAATGACCTCCGACCAGCCCAGCGGAGCCTCCAACGGTGGGCGACCACACTTACCGTCTTGCACTTGCACTTTGGGAGGGGGAATGGGTTAAATTTACATTAATTTATGATTCCACTAGCACATTGTTAAGTTTTATTTCTTTTATTATTTTCTTAGTTTTGGTATGTTCCCTAAATTAGCATCGTAATTACATTTCCTACGTCCCTGCCTATTCGCACCAAAGTAAGCCATGAAAAGGGGTATGAATCAACACAGCCTCGTTTACCCTAGCCTCTCGTGTGTAACTTTGGTTGTGCGGTCCAAACGTAACTCCCTTTTGGCTTCTCCACGTGGTGATCGCGAGCCCTTAGCTGCTTACTCTCTTCTAGGCGGCGCTGTCGTAGCTGCCCACGCCTGTGGCTGGAGCCTTGGCCCATGGTGAAATTACTAATAGGTGACGGATTCACCACAGTGCCTTCTCATGACAGGCGTCAAAGGATCAGCACAGCTACGAAAAGAGCAATTCTCCAAGATCTGCAGCAAATGCTTCATGAACATCATGCATTGGTCAGGCTGTTCAAGACTGCTTTAGAGCGCATGCCAAGTGATTGCAATTCGGTCAAGTCAATTAAATACATTTGCAAATATGTCACGAAAGGGAGCGACATGGCGGTTTTTGGTATCCAAACATCCAATACCAATGATAAAATCACGCGCTATCAAGTTGGTACTTTTTTTTTTCTATCTA
The DNA here is from genome assembly GCF_900245975.1 of Drosophila guanche. Lineage (NCBI taxonomy): Eukaryota > Metazoa > Arthropoda > Insecta > Diptera > Drosophilidae > Drosophila > Drosophila guanche. The sequence continues at coordinate 17,460 of NW_022995822.1, read as the reverse complement.
TATAAACATATTATTTTGTATCATTGGTTTACGTTCATCAAAGCCTAAATTAGTTAAGCTAAAAAGTAACACGACATTCATTGCCGGGTTAGCTAATAATCATATAAATTATTTATTATTTAATTTAGTTTTTCATCATCATCACACATAGCTGAGTGTAAAGTTGTTATTTTCGTTTGAAATGATTTAAGGTTGAGTTGATATTCTTCTTGACTTTCTTTAATTAAAACATAGTTGCAAAATTGTTCAAAATTAAACTATATATTGAAATGTTTTTTCAGTACGTCTTTTATCAATGGTTTACTTGTTCGTTGATTGATTGATAAAAATAAGGTAATATCCAAACATTGTTTATTTTGATTATCAACTAAATACGTTTCAATGCGATTACGAAATGCACTTCTTATACGTTATCATTGATTTGTAAATTCGCTAACTGTTTATGTAAGTTGGTACTCAAATGATAAAGCCAATTAACGTTCGCAACATGTAGATTACATAAATCACAATAATGTGTCTCGTTAGATACCGTATTATGTTTGGTGTTTATATGTTGATTAAAAGAACTTTTATGTTTATAACTTTTTCCACATAAATTACAATTAAAAATTGATTATTTTATAAATTTATTTGTTCTTCGAGAAAACGTAGATCGTACAGCCGAGGTTGACGGAGAATTATACCGTTCTGATAGAAAAAGTTGGCATGATCTTCTCTCCAAATCGAATAGTTTTCGAGAGGCATCTTTAATGATAATTAGTGTATTGAAGTGTAAGTCTTGTGCACTCGATTGATTGATTGACGCGGTGTAGACAGAAGAAATAGAATTTCACTCATACTGATAGTCCTACATTGTAAGCGAGACTTATCACCTTGAAAGCGAAGAGAATTCTTTTAAATTGATGTTACTTTTAAACGAAGAAATGATTACCTTTTGGTAAGAATGTATAATAGGTTTGTAAATTTTAAGTCCTTCAGTAAGTGGGTGTTTAACGAAGAGACATATATAATCTCATGTAATGTAATCGTACCACGGCAGACCATAACTGTTCACTTTACCACCCCCATTTTGATTAATATTGAAAGAAATCTCTATATAGTTTTTGCGCCGACATAGACAACCTACGGATCTATAAATTAAAAAAGATTGTATTGAGGGATTAATAAAATACAAAAAACAAAACAAATAAAAATCGTTGTTTATGTGAATCTTACAGCTTATCACCTTCACCGGGTCTACGGCTCTCGCCCATCGTTATCACCCGGTTTCTCTCTCAGGCTTAGAGCTTTCTTCCAACGTTAACGATCGCGCTCGGTCTCGGTCTCGGGCCTCGCTAATCGTTAAAGATCGCGCTCGGCCTCTCTTTCTCTCAAACTTACAGCTCTCAGATCTCGGTCTCATCGTTGAAAGGCAGCAGCCGCAGCATCAGCAGCAACAGCTTATCTCCTTTAGGCCCTAGCCTCGATTCTGGGTCTCACACACAAGCTTTTTTACTTTCCCCTTTTTTTATGCGATAATGCGCGGGGGGTGATTGAAAAATTATTAACTATATTGAGTGATTGAAAATGATTAACCATATTATATACATACCTTTTGGTATGCAGGCGGTGATTGAAAAATTGCTTTTTTCACGCTATCCAAAAACCTTTAGTACTTTTTTTTCGGTTTAAGAGCTTTTCACGATATTTTATGCACTTTTTTCATCGGTTCTAGACCTTTTAAACGCTTTTTTATATGCTTTTAAAAAACATATGGCATACTTTTTCCTTTAAAAAATAAAGCATACTTTTTGGCACGATCGGACCCCGTTCACGGGCTTTTTCGAACTTTTTGGGCTGCAGGACACAGGCTTTTGGGCGCTTTATTGGGCGCTTAAAGACATATTTTGGAAGTACAAACAAATTTAAGGACAATTTTTGGCAGGACGAAAAGGACGAAACAATTTTAAGGACATTTTTTGTCAGGACGAAAATATGATACGGACATTCTTTGGCAGGACGAAACAGGACGAACAAAATGTAAAGACATTTTTTGGCAGGACGAAAAAGGACGACCAAATTTTAGGGACATTTTTTCGCAGGACGAAAGTTTTAGAACCTACATACATATACACATATGAGTGTTCTAGACCCTGCTTTGCATACCTACTATTTTGGACCGGCCAAATGGCTGTGGCAAGTGCCACAGGTAGACTGTTCGTAAACTGTTCGAATTGCCACATTCTATCAATCTATCTTAATTGTAGAGCGTACTTAAATTCCTTTTCTTCTCGCTGGTGGTTTAATTAAACCTTTTATTCAGATGCTTTTTTTTTGACAAGCATCTGAAAAGTGTTAGGGATGGCTGATAAAAAAGTAAGCACATCGATACACGCATTGTGTGCTATCGATATTCAGTGTTGAGCAATGCCAATAATATGGCAAATGAAAACGGGCTCTCTCGATATATCAGCCATCGATATGAGCCAAAAGCAATGGATCGGGCACGACCATTTAAGGTATATTATATACTTTTTAGGATATTTTGATCACGAAATTGGGTTCATTGTATATTTACGGTATATCGGTATGGTATAATGGTATATTTAATGAATTTCATTGGCCTATTAAATTCCATGTTTAAAGTACCTGCGAACGAATTGGAACGCTGCTTGCTGATTGATCTTCAGATCTATCTTTAGATCTTTAGAGTATCTAACTGATGGGCGGACAAGAGAGTGAGTGTCAGAGAGGAGTCAGAGATGTGTCTGAATTATAATGTCCTTTTATTCTGCTACTCTTCTGCTACTACTACTATTCTGCCACACCTTTCCAATGGTCCAGTCATCCGTCACCTCCGCACGGGCGAAGTTTGTGGCAGCCATCGATAGGCGGACCACAATGGAAGCACGGCTCACCACCCCCGGGACCAGCACAGCATCCTCTAAGATCTCTCAGGTCCACCGAGACCAATGGCAGAACTTGTGGGCAAAGGTGGATGCAGAGTTTGAGTCCTGTTCGGTGGCAATGATGGAAGATCAAATATGACCAAAATATGAGGGCTATGAGCAGTGCAGAAATAATAGAGATAGACTGTTAGATCGCATCTTTGTCAGCAATGCCTCTCGTACAACGGTTTTAAGAGGCAATCCGATATATTTTCCCCAAGATTCGCATTATCCCACTTTATCTATATTTTTGGAGGTCTCTATTACTAACACCATTTTACCTTCAAAAAGTCGTATAAAGTGTTTTCGCAAAACTCGCAAGTCTCTCTCGCAAGTTGATTGGTCCTTTCTTTAGTCCTCATAACATATAGAGCCTACTGTCAATATGTTTTACGAAACATTATACTCTGCCCTCGATACCCACGTCCCTGAAGTCACCGTATTTGTTTCCTCTAAGCCTCCGTGCTATTCCAAGTATCTGTCTTACCTAAAAAATAACGAGAAGGGACGTGTGAGATGCTTCTTACGCGTCACAACTTTTATACCCGGCACTCAGTACTAATTGTGCACCTTAGCGGTGTTTTGTCAAATTTAACATATTTTCTTCATCTGTCATATACATCTACAACACTACTCACACCAACACGCTCCGTTAGCTCGCCGCCCTCCCTAGACCCACACACTGCAGACTCGCGGCAGAGGCAGTGCCCGCACACAAAAAAAAAAACAAAAATATAAGCTGTGGGACGGGGTGGGGCAGGCAGGAGGGTGAGGCAGGGGCCGAGTGAAGCAGAAGCAGAGGGTGAATAAGAGAATGTAAAAAGAACAACAAAAGCTGCGGGACTGGGTGGGTTTAGCCACTGCAAATTAATATCTTCATTCTGGCTATAATAATGATCCAATCGGAACCCAATTTAATGATCTGATAGATATGGCCATTCTCTACGGAATGGCGTTTTTAGTTTTCTTTTGTCTTAAAAATTGTAGATTTGGGAGGTTTTCGCCCTTTTGCGGGGACGGAAGAGAGCGTGGTTAATTTCTGAAGTACACTTGTAACAGTGTGAGCATACAGAAGTCTGGTTGCAAAATTTGGTGGCTCTAGCTTCTACGGTCTCTGAGATCCAGGCGCTTAACAAGACGGACAGACGGACGGACAGACAGACATGGCTCAGTCGACTCGTCTATTGTTGCTGATCAAGAATATATATACTTTATGGGGTCGGAAACGTTTCCTTCTGTGTGTTACATACATTCACTTTGTGCACAAATACAATATACCCTATTTACTCTTCGAGTACCGGGTATACAAAATCTCGGCTCTACAAAAAGTACTAGATAACTGGTTCTTGGTCTGTCTTTGCACAATATTCTTACTTTCGCTCTTCCCAAAAAATTATTTTCGTTCGTCAACTCAAAACGCAAGTCTAACGCGTTCCCTTCTTCCCTTCACTTACAGTCTAAAACAGAAACTTCAGATCAAGGAATTCAAATTTATTTGCCACCTTCTTTCAATCGACGTACTCCTTGGATACTTATGACTTCTTCACCCCTTATCCATACTATCTACCTCATGTTAAAAACGTGTTTCTTCGCTTCCTTGAAGAAAGTGCTGGCTTTCATCAATTGACATCTGTTTCTCTGCGGGTCCAGATAAAGTTCCGAGCTGTATTTTAAAATATTGCGCTAAAGCCCTATCTCATCCTTTGACCTTCTTATTTAATTTATCCCTGGCCTTGACCTTGATGAATTAAGCATTTGGTGTTCGAATAACCTACTTTTCCTGAACCATTCCAAGTGCAAACTTATGACTTTTTACCGCCGTGCCCCACATTTTGTCTCCTATTCTCTAGGACACCATGCTCTGGATCGAATCTCCACATCAAATGACTTTGGAGTCCTATTTGATCACAAGCTATGTTTTAATAGCTATATTGCTTCAACTGTTAACAAAGCTAAGGGAGTTCTTTCGTTTATTAAGCGTTGGTCAAAAGAGTTTGACGATCCATATATAACTAAAACACTGTACGTCTCGTTGGTTCGCCCGATATTGGAGTATTGTTCTTGTGTGTGGAGTCCACAATACAAGAAGCAACAAATAATTATTGAATCCGATCAAAAACAATTTTTAATATTCGCCCTTAGAAATCTAAACTGGGACTCTAAGAGACTCCTTCCACCATACCTATCTAGGCTAAAACTACTGAACCTACCCTCTTTACACCATCGCAGAATTTGCAGATAATTGTTAATTAAAATAAATAAAAAGCTGCCTCATTGCCCAAATGTACAGCTTCTTCCGCTTTACTCCTTCCTTTCGACCTTAGCATCCTTTCCAATTCGGTTATTACACTTTAAATTCAGAAATCATAGCTAAAAGCCCTACTTGATTGTTCATTATCTTTGCTAGGGATGGAAAGGACTTATCCGTCTAGTTTTTAGCAAGTGTTGAAGCCATTCCCCATTCGATGTTTTCTAGTGTTGGAAAAGCTTACATCGTGTTTTGTTTTGTGTTGAGTTGCCTTGGAAGCGAATCGTTGCTTTCGCATCTCTAGGACATAATGACAGGCATATTTTTTTGAGTGCTTAATCGAAAATTTGCAAGATGTGAAAAAAGATTCGGTCTCTAAAAATACGAGAAAGTTTATTCTGAATAACTTGATTCTGCAATCAACTCTAATAAAATCAATAACATCAATCTTCTTAAGCAATGGTAAGACTACACCTTTTTTGTGAGTACATTTAAATTTAATATGTGTCCCCCACGATACCCCGTCGTTACATGTGTAGGCTCCTACAACCGGTACATACACCAATAAAATTCACTATGTCAAAAAGCAGATCCTCGAAAAGGTAACAATGAAGCAATATGCACAAGTTTTTATGCTGCCCATGGACAGAAGAAACCGAGATATTGCGGGACTCAAAAATCCCATGGACCTGGGCACAATCATTATTCGTGTGCAGAAACGGCGCTATCGAAATGTAGATGAACTGATTTTCGATCTCAAACTTGTCCATCAGAATTGGCTTTCGTTGAAGAGGGAAAGTGCAATTGTGTGCCGGCCTGGCAATCAAGTTGCAAAAATTCGTGGAGAACAAGGTGTCGAAAATGCCAGAGGGCCAGGAGTTGGAGATCAATAAGGATTCCAAGATGACGGTCAAGTCCCTCCAAAATTTTCCCTGGTGGCAGTTAAATAGCACAGAGCCGACTCCAACATAGCCTATGAATGTGTGTGTGCATGTGACACCAGAGCTTGTCGCTGATCCTACGGATGTTTAGACAGAGCCCTATGAAGAGGATGATTCATTGCGGATAATCACACAAATTCTGAGCAAAACGCAGCTGATGCACTACCTTCAGCCACCCGATATAAGTATCTATGTTGATACTCTTGGTGACTGCAGCAATGAATGCAACTGTCAGTTGTGGGACAGCAACGTGGATGATTTGACATCGCATGAGCTGCAGACTGTCATGCATATAGCGTTGCAACATAATGTGTCAGTCACTATGAAAAAAGGCAGAATGGACTTAAGCATAACGAAATTCTCCCCCAAAGTTATATCCATATTAAATGAGGCTCTCCTTCAACGCAGACGCAACGATTCTGTATTGCTGCAACTTATGACAGATGATGAACGGCAGGTTATGACGGAATATTTGGAAAACAGGTTGCTCAGACTCAACACCCTCTTGAACATATCAAATCGTACGAGTACTTTAAGGAGGCATGCCACTATCAGTAACAGTCAGGATCTGGAACACTCCGGAACGGTTATCTGATGACGAAAAGGAGGAAAAGGGAGGAGGAAAGCATGTTAAAAAAGGACAGACCTAAAAGAAATCGTAAAGAATGGAAGAACAGGCGAAACAAATAGAAAATTACTAACAAGTTAATACATACATATATATGTGCATATATGCATATTAAATATTCAAAAATAATTGCAATGTCCGATCGACACGTACACAACCCACCCCAATAAAAATTAAATTCGTCGTTTATTTCTTGTGGTTTAAGATTGTGTCTTTTGTGTGTTTCTCTATTCTGTGTGAGTTCTGCAGATTTCCAAAATAACCATGAACATGATAATACTATTCGGACTCCTCTCTGACACTCACTCTCTGGTCCGCCCATCAGTTAGATCCTCTAAAGATCTCGAAGCATCTGCGGGCTGGTTGCCCATTTTTGGTGTTCTGTTGGGTCATTTTCTTATCCGTTTGCACGTTGGTAATGTCTTTCAGTGGCTCTCGTTTCATTTTTGGAGTTTGTTCTCTGTTCTTTGTATATTGTATTTCTGTCTTGAACTGTACAGTTTTTAGAGTGAGTGAGAGACAAGTTAGTCAGTCTGGTGAGTCCTTGTTCAAGGCATACTATAAGGAATCCTTAAAGATGGAAAAGAGGCTTCGCAATGGAAGCTTTATCTCTTCCAGCAATAGAAAAAAAAGAAGAACGAGAAGGGATGTGTGAGACGCTTCTTTCTCGTCACAACTTTTATACCCGGCACTCAGTACTACATCTGCACCTTAGCGGTTATTTGTCAAATTTTACTTTTTTTCTTCATCTGTCATCNGTAGATTGGGAACGGCCTCAAATGAAGGCAGTGGATCGTCTGCCTTTGGCTGATTTCCATTCTTGATTTCCACCTTGGTATTCATTGGAATGACAGCCTTTTCCTGGCGCGGGGTCTTCGGCAATGGAGAGGTTTTTGAAATGGCTGCCTTCCGCGGACGCCTGGTCTTGGCCTCAGCCCTACACTCATTGTGCAATTCCTGCTGCATTTTCGCCATGCGCAGCCAAAAGCACTCGCACAGGTTGACAGCAGCTTTAAACACGGGCGAGTCCGGACTGTTGTAGACTCTGCAGTTTTCGAAAATCAATAGAATGTCTTCCAGGACGTCTGCACCGCCCCAGTAGTATGTGTACTCAAATCTTTTCTTGATTGTGTTCAAGTCCATGGGGTTTGCGATTTTTTCGTGGTAGTCCCTGATCTTCAGCTTCACGGTATCGACAGGATGGCGAAAGTGCAGCGAGGAAGGGTTGCGCGACAACGCATTCACAGCGGTTCTCAGTTTTAACAAGAAATTGGTTACCCTTCCCTTACGATTGGGTGGCGGCATCACCGGGGGCTGCACAATTCCATTTACCGGCTGCACTCTGGGCTCGCACCGTGGCGGCCGCTGCTCCCCTGGGTGCCGGTTTTCGAGCACGCTTAAAGCTTTCTCAAAGTCCTCACGACGCCTATCATCCATTGTCTGAGAATAGAGATTTCAATTAGATTTTGGACCGGCCAAATGTCTGTGGCAAGGCCACAGGTAGACTGTTCGTAGACTGTTCGAATTGCCACATTCTATCAACCGAAAAACTTAATTGTAGAGCGTACTTACATTCCCTTTCTTCTCGCTGGTGGTTTAATTCAACCTTTTATTCAGATGCTTTTTTTTTTGACAAGCATCAAGTGTTAGGGATGGCTGATAAAAAAGTAAGCACATCGATACACGCATTGTGTGCTATCGATATTCAGTGTTGAGCATTGCCAATAATATGGCATGTGAAAACGGGCTCTCTCGATATATCAGCCATCGATATGAGCCAAAAGCAATGGATCGGGCACGACCATTTAAGGTATATTATATACTTTTTAGGATATTTTGATCACGAAATTGGGTTCATTGTATATTTACGGTATATCGGTATGGTATAATGGTATATTTAATGAATTTCATTGGCCTATTAAATTACATTTTTAAAGTAGCTGCGAACGAATTGGAACGCTGCTTGCTGATTGATCTTAAGATCAATCTTTAGATCTTTAGAGGATCTAACTGATGGGCGGACAAGAGAGTGAGTGTCAGAGAGGAGTCAGAGATGTGTCTGAATTATAATGTCCTTTTATTCTGCTACTCTTCTGCTACTACTACTATTCTGCCACACCTTTCCAATGGTCCAGTCATCCGTCACCTCCGCACGGGCGAAGTTTGTGGCAGCCATCGATATGCGCACCACAATGGAAGCACGGCTCACCACCCCCGCGACCAGCACAGCATCCTCTAAGATCTCTCAGGTCCGCAGAGACCAATGGCAGAACTTGTGGGCAAAGTTGGCTGCAGAGTTTGAGTCCTGTTCGGTGGCAATGATGGAAGAGGCTCCGGAAGACCAAATATGACCAATAGATGAGGTCTATGAGCAGTGCAGAAATAATAGAGATAGACTGTTAGATCGCATATTTGTCAGCAATGCCTCTCGTACAACGGTTTTAAGAGGCAATCCGATATATTTTCCCCAAGATTCGCATCATCCCACTTTATCTATATTTTTGGAGGTCTCTATTACTAACACCATTTTACCTTCAAAAAGTCGTATAAAGTGTTTTCGCAAAGCTAATTTTATTGACCTTTGTCTACATCTCTCGCAAGTTGATTGGTCCTTTCTTTAGTCCTCATAACATATAGAGCCTACTGTCAATATGTTTTACGAAACATTATACTCTGCCCTCGATACCCACGTCCCTGAAGTCACCGTATTTGTTTCCTCTAAGCCTCCGTGCTATTCCAAGTATCTGTCTTACCTAAAAAATAACGAGAAGGGACGTGTGAGATGCTTCTTACGCGTCACAACTTTTATACCCGGCACTCCGTAATAATTGTGCACCTTAGCGGTGTTTTGTCAAATTTAACATATTTTCTTCATCTGTCATATACATCTACAACACTACTCACACCAACACGCTCCGTTAGCTCGCCGCCCTCCCTAGACCCACACACTGCAGACTCGCGGCAGAGGCAGTGCCCGCACACAAAAAAAACAAATATAAGCTGCGGGACCGGGTGGGTTAAAAGTCGGAAGAGGCAGGGGCCGAGTGAAGCAGAAGCAGAGTGTGAATGAGAGAATGTAAAAATAACAACAAAAGATGCGGGACTGGGTGGGTTTAGCCACTGCAAATTAATATCTTTATTGTGGCTATAATAATGATCCAATCGGAACCCAATTTGGTGATCTGATAGATATGGCCATTCCCTACGGAATAGCGTTTTTAGTTTTTTTTTATCTTAAAAATTGTAGATTTGGGAGGTTTTCGCCCTTTTGCGGGGACGGAAGAGGGCGTGGTAAATTTTTGAAGTACACTTGTAACAGTGTGAGCATACAGAAGTTTTTATGGTTTCTGAGATCCAGGCGCTTAACAAGACGGACAGACGGACGGACAGACAGACATGGCTCAGTCGACTCGTCTATTGTTGCTGATCAAGTATATATATACTTTATGGGGTCGGAAACGTTTCCTTCTGTGTGTTACATACATTCACTTTGTGCACAAATACAATATACCCTATTTACTCTTCGAGTACCGGGTATACAAAATCTCGGCTCTTCTTGGTCTGTCTTTGCACAATATTCTTAATTTCGCTCTCAATTTCTTACGGTCAATACGAAATGTTATAACGTATATCTTTCCCAATGTGGTACAAATTTCCGTAATAATCGCAAAAAATTATTTTCGTTCGTCAACTCAAAACTCAAGTCTAACGCGTTCCCTTCTTCCCTTCACTTACAGTCTAAAACAGAAACTTCAGATCAAGGAATTCAAATTTATTTGCCACCTTCTTTCAATCGACGTACAGGAACCTATGAATACTGAGGAGGTGGGGAATAGGTATGATAGATGGAGTACAATTTTTGCACAAAGAAGGGAAGGAACTTCTTTCACGACAGAAGCAATGGCTTTCATCAATTGACATCTGTTTCTCTGCGGGTCCAGATAAAGTTCCGAGCTGTATTTTAAAATATTGCGCTAAAGCCCTATCTCATCCTTTGACCTGCTTATTTAATTTATCCCTGGCCATGACCTTGATGAATTAAGCATTTGGTGTTCGAATAACCTACTTTTCTTGAACCATTCCAAGTGCAAACTTATGACTTTTTACCGCCGTGCCCCACATTTTGTCTCCTATTCTCTAGGACACCATGCTCTGGATCGAATCTCCACATCAAATGACTTTGGAGTCCTATTCGATCACAAGCTATGTTTTAATAGCCATATTGCTTCAACTGTTAACAAAGCTAAGGGAGTTCTTGCGTTTATTAAGCGTTGGTCAAAAGAGTTTGACGATCCATATATAACTAAAACACTGTACGTCTCTTTGGTTCGCCCGATATTGGAGTATTGTTCTTGTGTGTGGAGTCCACAATACAAGAAGCAACAAATAATTTTTGAATCCGATCAAAAACAATTTTTAATATTCGCCCTTAGAAATCTAAACTGGGACTCTAACAGACTCCTTCCACCATACCTATCTAGGCTAAAACTACTGAACCTACCCTCTTTACACCATCGCAGAATTTGCAGATAATTGTTAATTAAAATAAATAAAAAGCTGCCTCATTGCCCAAATGTACAGCTTCTTCCGCTTTACTCCTTCCTTTCGACCTTAGCATCCTTTCCAATTCGGTTATTACACTTTAAATTCAGAAATCATAGCTAAAAGCCCTACTTGATTGTTCATTATCTTTGCTAGGGATGGAAAGGACTTATCCGTCTAGTTTTTAGCAAGTGTTGAAGCCATTCCCCATTCGATGTGTTCTAGTGTTGGAAAAGCTTACATCGTGTTTTGTTTTGTGTTGAGTTGCCTTGGAAGCGAATCGTTGCTTTCGCATCTCTAGGACATAATGACAGACATATTTTTTTGAGTGCTTAATCGAAAATTTGCAAGATGTGAAAAAAGATTCGGTCTCTAAAAATACGAGAAAGTTTATTCTGAATAACTTGATTCTGCAATCAACTCTAATAAAATCAATAACATCAATCTTCTTAAGCAATGGTAAGACTACACCTTTTTTGTGAGTACATTTAAATTTAATATGTGTCCCCCACGATACCCCGTCGTTACATGTGTAGGCTCCTACAACCGGTACATACACCAATAAAATTCACTATGTCAAAAAGCAGATCCTCGAAAAGGTAACAATGAAGCAATATGCACAAGTTTTTATGCTGCCCATGGACAGAAGAAACCGAGATATTGCGGGACTCAAAAATCCCATGGACCTGGGCACAATCATTATTCGTGTGCAGAAACGGCGCTATCGAAATGTAGATGAACTGATTTTCGATCTCAAACTTGTCTATCAGAATTGGCTTTCGTTGAAGAGGGAAAGTGCAATCCTGTGCCGGCCTGGCAATCAAGTTGCAAAAATTCGTGGAGAACAAGGTGTCGAAAATGCCAGAGGGCCAGGAGTTGGAGATCAATAAGGATTCCAAGATGACGGTCAAGTCCCTCCAAAATTTTCCCTGGCGGCAGTTAAATAGCACAGAGCCGACTCCAACAGAGCCTATGAATGTGTGTCTGCATGTGACACCAGAGCTTGTCGCTGATCCTACGGATGTTTAGACAGAGCCCTATGAAGAGGATGATTCATTGCGGATAATCACACAAATTCTGAGCAAAACGCAGCTGATGCACTACCTTCAGCCACCCGATATAAGTATCTATGTTGATACTCTTGGTGACTGCAGCAATGAATGCAACTGTCAGTTGTGGGACAGCAACGTGGATGATTTGACATCGCATGAGCTGCAGACTGTCATGCATATAGCGTTGCAACATAATGTGCCAGTCACTATGAAAAAAGGCAGAATGGACTTAAGCATAACGAAATTCTCCCCCAAAGTTATATCCATATTAAATGAGGCTCTCCTTCAACGCAGACGCAACGATTCTGTATTGCTGCAACTTATGACAGATGATGAACGGCAGGTTATGACGGAATATTTGGAAAACAGGTTGCTCAGACTCAACACCCTCTTGAACATATCAAATCGTACGAGTACTTTAAGGAGACATGCCACTATCAGTAACAGTCAGGATCTGGAACACTCCGGAACGGTTATCTGATGACGAAAAGGAGGAAAAGGGAGGAGGAAAGCATGTTAAAAAAGGACAGACCTAA
>NW_022995822.1:0-4303 GCF_900245975.1 Drosophila guanche | reverse complement strand
GACGGACAGACGGACGGACAGACAGACATGGCTCAGTCGACTCGTCTATTGTTGCTGATCAAGAATATATATACTTTATGGGGTCGGAAACGTTTCCTTCTGTGTGTTACATACATTCACTTTGTGCAAAAATTGTGCACACCCTATTTACTCTTCGAGTACCGGGCATAAAAACAATCCAGCAAGTGGATCAGTTGGTCAGGCGGCCAGAGGCCCCGGAATCCCTGTCGCAACCCTATCGATAGAAAGCATGCAGTGAGTACTTCTCGCCTTGTGTTATTTATTCAAATTTCTGTTACAAACCAATAGGAATGATTTCTGTTTGCTTTCTTGGATAATTCAAGTTATTTAAGGAGTTCCTCTTTTTGAGATGGTGTCATGGCGTCCAATTTCAAACGAACCGCTTCGTGAGCCGTCGCCTTTACGTGAGCCATGCGTCCTTCATAATCAGGTATAATTTCCACGACCTTTTCGAAGGTCCTCTGTGTCGCTGTGCGGATCGATGGGCATTCGGTGAAGCAGGACATTGCGTTCTGCAGCATTCGGTGTAACTTAGTCAGAAACCAGTCCCAGCCCTTAAACTGCTCGCCCGCCAGCATCTTCTCCAGTATGTCCCAATCCAGAGGCTCATCATGGAAGTCATTATCTAGATTTTCTCCATAATGCATCCAGATCGACGAGATGTTGAATGGCCAAGAGTTCGCACAACAACGTAGAGCCTTGATCAGGGTCTGGCTGTATGTGCGCTCGATCTTCAGATTTAAAGGCATCAGGATAGCCGTTATGCTGAGTCGATCAAGGACTGGTTCGACTGGGAGTGGGTCGATTTTCACTTGAGTTCCATAGTTGTTAAGAAGGTTTGGGGGTCGCTGAAGCTCTGGAAATTCGTGCGAGATAACAGCATTTTTATCGGCGTCAGCTCGGGTCAGACTTCGCGACCCTGGAGGTCGGCCACGACCACGACGGGCCGGTGTCACGGGCGTGAACTGTTTGCCATGGTGCCGATTCGGATGTAGATTGGGAACGGCCTCAAATGAAGGCAGTGGATCGTCTGCCTTTGGCTGATTTCCATTCTTGATTTCCACCTTGGTATTCATTGGAATGACAGCCTTTTCCTGGCGCGGGGTCTTCGGCAATGGAGAGGTTTTTGAAATGGCTGCCTTCCGCGGACGCCTGGTCTTGGCCTCAGCCCTACACTCATTGTGCAATTCCTGCTGCATTTTCGCCATGCGCAGCCAAAAGCACTCGCACAGGTTGACAGCAGCTTTAAACACGGGCGAGTCCGGACTGTTGTAGACTCTGCAGTTTTCGAAAATCAATAGAATGTCTTCCAGGACGTCTGCACCGCCCCAGTAGTATGTGTACTCAAATCTTTTCTTGATTGTGTTCAAGTCCATGGGGTTTGCGATTTTTTCGTGGTAGTCCCTGATCTTCAGCTTCACAGCATCGACAGGTTGGCGAAAGTGCAGCGAGGAAGGGTTGCGCGACAACGCATTCACAGCGGTTCTCAGTTTTAACAAGAAATTGGTTACCCTTCCCTTACGATTGGGTGGCGGCATCACCGGGGGCTGCACAATTCCATTTACCGGCTGCACTCTGGGCTCGCACCGTGGCGGCCGCTGCTCCCCTGGGTGCCGGTTTTCGAGCACGCTTAAAGCTTTCTCAAAGTCCTCACGACGCCCATCATCCATTGTCTGAGAATAGAGATTTCAATTAGATTTTGGACCGCCCAAATGGCTGTGGCAAGTGCCACAGGTAGACTGTTCGTAGACTGTTCGAATTGCCACATTCTATCAACCGAAAAACTTAATTGTAGAGCGTACTTACATTCCTTTTCTTCTCGCTGGTGGTTTAATTAAACCTTTTATTCAGATGCTTTTTTTTGACAAGCATCTGAAAAGTGTTAGGGATGGCTGATAAAAAAGTAAGCACATCGATACACGCATTGTGTGCTATCGATATTCAGTGTTGAGCAATGCCAATAATATGGCAAATGAAAATGGGCTCACTCGATATATCAGCCATCGATATGAGCCAAAAGCAATGGATCGGGCAAAACCATTTAAGGCATTTTATATACTTTCCAGGATATTTTGATCACGAAATTTGGTTCATTGTATATTTACGGTATATCGGTATGGTATAATGGTATATTTAATGAATTTCATTGGCCTATTAAATTACATTTTTGAAGTACCTGCGAACGAATTGGAACGCTACTTGCTGATTGATCTTAAGATCAATCTTTAGATCTTTAGAGGATCTAACTGATGGGCGAACAAGAGAGTGAGTGTCAGAGAGGAGTCAGAGATGTGTCTGAATTATAATGTCCTTTTATTCTGCTACTCTTCTGCTACTACTACTATTCTGCCACACCTTTCCAATGGTCCAGTCATCCGTCACCTCCGCACGGGCGAAGTTTGTGGCAGCCATCGATATGCGGACCTTGTGGGCAAAGTTGGCTGCAGAGTTTGAGTCCTGTTCGGTGGCAATGATGGAAGACCAAATATGACCAATAGATGAGGTCTATGAGCAGTGCAGAAATAATAGAGATAGACTGTTAGATCGCATCTTTGTCAGCAATGCCTCTCGTACAACGGTTTTAAGAGGCAATCCGATATATTTTCCCCAAGATTCGCATCATCCCACTTTATCTATATTTTTGGAGGTCTCTATTACTAACACCATTTTACCTCCAAAAAGTCGTATAAAGTGTTTTCGCAAAGCTAATTTTATTGACCTTTGTCTACATCTCTCGCAAGTTGATTGGTCCTTTCTTTAGTCCTCATAACATATAGAGCCTACTGTCAATATGTTTTACGAAACATTATACTCTGCCCTCGATACCCACGTCCCTGAAGTCACGCATAAACAAAGGAGATTCGGAGGCACGATTTCCAAGTATCTGTCTTACCTAAAAAATAACGAGAAGGGACGTGTGAGATGCTTCTTACGCGTCACAACTTTTATACCCGGCACTCCGTAATAATTGTGCACCTTAGCGGTGTTTTGTCAAATTTAACATATTTTCTTCATCTGTCATATACATCTACAACACTACTCAGACCAACACGCTCCGTTAGCTCGCCGCCCTCCCTACACACAAAAAAAAACAAATATAAGCTGCGGGACCGGGTGGGTTAAAAGTCGGAAGAGGCAGGGGCCAAGTGAAGCAGAAGCAGAGTGTGAATGAGAGAATGTAAAAATAACAACAAAAGATGCGGGACTGGGTGGGTTTAGCCACTGCAAATTAATATCTTTATTGTGGCTATAATAATGATCCATTCGGAACCCAATTTGGTGATCTGATAGATATGGCCATTCCCTACGGAATAGCGTTTTTAGTTTTTTTTATCTTAAAAATTGTAGATTTGGGAGGTTTTCGCCCTTTTGCGGGGACGGAAGAGGGCGTGGTAAATTTTTGAAGTACACTTGTAACAGTGTGAGCATACAGAAGTTTTTATGGTTTCTGAGATCCAGGCGCTTAACAAGACGGACAGACGGACGGACAGACAGACATGGCTCAGTCGACTCGTCTATTGTTGCTGATGTTCTTATATATATGAAATACCCCAGCCTTTGCAAAGGAAGACACACAATGTATGTAAGTGAAACACGTGTTTATGTTATATGGGATAAATGAGAAGCTCATGGCCCATATGTTTTACTCGGCTCTTCTTGGTCTGTCTTTGCACAATATTCTTACTTTCGCTCTCAATTTCTTACGGTCAATACGAAATGTTATAACGTATATCTTTCCCAATGTGGCACAAATTTCCGTAATAATCGCAAAAAATTATTTTCGTTCGTCAACTCAAAACGCAAGTCTAACGCGTTCCCTTCTTCCCTTCACTCACAGTCTAAAACAGAAACTTCAGATCAAGGAATTCAAATTTATTTTCCACCTTCTTTCAATCGAAGTATTCCTTGGATACTTATGACTCCTCCACCCCTTATCCATACTATCTACCTCATGTTAAAAACGTGTTTCTTCCCTTCCTTGAAGAAAGTGCTGTCTTCGAATGGCTTTCATCAATTGACATCTGTTTCTCTGCGGGTCCAGATAAAGTTCCGAGCTGTATTTTAAAATGTTGCGCTAAAGCCCTATCTCATCCTTTGACCTTCTTATTTAATTTATCCCTGGCCTTGACCTTGATGAATTAAGCATTTGGTGTTCGAATAACCTACTTTTCTTGAACCATTCCAAGTGCAAACTTATGACTTTTTACCGCCGTGCCCCACATTTTGTCTCCTATTCTCTAGGACACCATGCTCTGGATCGAATCTCCACATCAAATGACTT
>NW_022995821.1:26912-28091 GCF_900245975.1 Drosophila guanche | reverse complement strand
CGGACAGACGGACAGACAGACAGGGCTCAATCGACTCGGCTATTGATGGTGATCAAGAATATATACATTTTATGGGGTCGGAAACGATTCCTTTTGTGTGTTACATACATTAACTTTGTGCACAAATACAATATACCCTATTTACTCTTCGAGTACCGGGTATAAAACAAATATAAGCTGCGTGCGGGAGGGTGGGGGGTGGCTGTTTAAAAGTCGGCAGAGGCAGAGGGTCGGCAGAGGCAGAGGCCGAGTGAAGCAGAGTGTGAATGAGAGAATGTGAAGAGAACAAAAAAAGCTGCAGGACAGTGTGGGTTTAGCCACTACTAATTAATTTCTTCTTTCTGGCTATAATAATGATCCAATCGGACCCCAATTTGGTGATCTGATAGATATGGCCATTCCCTACAGAATTGCGTTTTTAGTTTTCTTCTATCTTTAAAATTGTAGATTTGGGAGGTTTTCGCCCTCAACGCCCACCTTACCCCGCCCCGTGTAAAACATTTATGTGAACATTGTCACACTCGTATGTCTTCAGACCTACGTTTTAAACCACCGTGATCGAAAATATCAGAGACTCTAAGTCCACGAGTTGTTCTGCCAGCCTGTCTGCCTGCCTGTCTGCCTGTCTGTCTGTCCCGAGTTAGCTGTCAGCTATTGATGGTGATCAAGAATATATACATTTTATGGGGTCGGAAACGATTCCTTTTGTGTGTTACATACATTAACTTTGTGCACAAATACAATATACCCTATTTACTCTTCGAGTACCGGCTATAAAACAAATATAACCTGAGTGAGGGGGTGGGGGGGGGTGGGTAAAAGTCGGCAGAGGCAGAGGCCGAGTGAAGCAGAGTGTGAATGAGAGAATGTGAAGAGAACAACAAAAGCTGCAGAACAGTGTGGGTTTAGCCACTACTAATTAATTTCTTCTTTCTGGCTATAATAATGATCCAATCGGATCCCAATTTGGTGATCTGATGGATATGGCCATTCCCTACAGAATGGCGTTTTTAGTTTTCTTCTATCATTACAATTGTAGATTTGGGAGGTTTTCGCCCTTTTGCGGGGTCGGAATGGGGCGGGGCACATTTTTTAAATACACTTGTAACAGTGTGAGCATTCAGAAGTCTGGATGCAAAATTTGGTGGCTCTAGCTTTTATAGTCTCTGAGATTCAGGT
>NW_022995821.1:19705-21204 GCF_900245975.1 Drosophila guanche | reverse complement strand
ACTTGTAACAGTGTGAGCATACAGAAGTCTGGATGCAAAATTTGGTGGCTCTAGCTTTTATAGTCTCTGAGATTCAGGTGCTCAACAAGACGGACGGACAGACGGACGGACAGACGGACAGACAGACAGGGCTCAATCGACTCAGCTATTGATGGTGATCAAGAATATATACACTTTATGGGGTCGGAAACGATTCCTTTTGTGTTACATACATTAACTTTGTGCACAAATACAATATACCCTATTTACTCTTCGAGTACCGGCTATAAAACAAATATAACCTGAGTGAGGTGGTGGGGGGGGGGGGGTTGTTTAAAAGTCGGCAGAGGCAGAGGGACGGCAGAGGCAGAGGCCGAGTGAAGCAGAGTGTGAATGAGAGAATGTGAAGAGAACAACAAAAGCTGCAGGACAGTGTGGGTTTAGCCACTGCTAATAAATTTCTTCTTTCTGGCTATAATAATGATCCAATCGGATCCCAATTTGGTGATCTGATAGATATGGCCATTCCCTACAGAATGGCGTTTTTAGTTTTCTTCTATCTTTAAAATTGTAGATTTGGGAGGTTTTCGCCCTTGTAACACTTGTAACAGTGTGAGCATACAGAAGTCTGGATGCAAAATTTGGTGGCTCTAGCTTTTATAGTCTCTGAGATTCAGGTGCTCAACAAGACGGACGGACAGACGGACGGACGGACGGACAGACAGACAGGGCTCAATCGACTCGGCTATTGATGGTGATCAAGAATATATACATTTTATGGGGTCGGAAACGATTCCTTCTGTGTGTTACATACATTAACTTTGTGCACAAATACAATATACCCTATTTACTCTTCGAGTACCGGGTATAAAACAAATATAAGCTGCGTGCGGGAGGGGGGGGGCTGTTTAAAAGTCGGCAGAGGCAGAGGGACGGCAGAGGCAGAGGCCGAGTGAAGCAGAGTGTGAAGGAGAGAATGTGAAAAGAACAACAAAAGCTGCAGGACTGTATGGGTTTAGCCACTGCTAATTAATTTCTTCTTTCTGGCTATAATAATGATCGAATCGGATCCCAATTTGATGATCTGATAGATATGGCCATTCCCTACAGAATGGCGTTTTTAGTTTTCTTCTATCTTTAAAATTGTAGATTTGGGAGGTTTTCGCCCTTTTGCGGGGCGGAATGGGGCGGGGCACATTTTTTAAATACACTTGTAACAGTGTGAGCATACAGAAGTCTGGATGCAAAATTTGGTGGCTCTAGCTTTTATAGTCTCTGAGATTCAGGTGCTCAACAAGACGGACGGACAGACGGACGGACAGACGGACAGACAGACAGGGCTCAATCGACTCGGCTATTGATGGTGATCAAGAATATATACACTTTATGGGGTCGGAAACGATTCCTTCTGTGTGTTACATACATTAACTTTGTGCACAAATACAATATACCCTATTTACTCTTCGAGTACCGGGTATAAAACAAATATAAGCTGCGTGAGGGGGGGGGGGGGGGGGGGG
>NW_022995821.1:13001-14715 GCF_900245975.1 Drosophila guanche | reverse complement strand
GTGGGGGGGGGGGGGGGGGGGGGGGGGGGGGGAGGGGGGGGGGGGGGGGGGGGGGGGGGGGGGGTGGTTAAAAGTCGGCAGAGGCAGAGGGACGGCAGAGGCAGAGGCCGAGTGAAGCAGAGTGTGAATGAGAGAATGTGAAAAGAACAACAAAAGCTGCAGGACAGTGTGGGTTTAGCCACTGCTAATTAATTTCTTCTTTCTGGCTATAATAATGATCCAATCGGATCCCAATTTGGTGATCTGATAGATATGGCCATTCCCTACAGAATGGCGTTTTTAGTTTTCTTCTATCTTTAAAAATGTAGATTTGGGAGGTTTTCGCCCTTTTCCGGGGGCTTAATGGGGCGGGGCACATTTTTCAAATACACTTGTAACAGTGTAAGCATACAGAAGTCTGGATGCAAAATTTGGTGGCTCTAGCTTTTATAGTCTCTGAGATTCAGGTGCTCAACAAGACAGACGGACAGACGGACGGACAGACGGACAGACAGACAGGGCTCAATCGACTCGGCTATTGATGGTGATCAAGAATATATACAATTTATGGGGTCGTAAACGATTCCTTCTGTGTGTTACATACATTAACTTTGTGAACAAATACAATATACCCTATTTACTCTTCGAGTACCGGGTATAAAACAAATATAAGCTGCGTGGAGGGGGGGCGGGGGTGGTTTAAAGTCGGCAGAGGCAGAGGGACGGCAGAGGCAGAGGGACGGCAGAGGCAGAGGCAGAAGCCGAGTGAAGCAGAGTGTGAAAAGAACAACAAAAGCTGCAGGACAGTGTGGGTTTAGCCACTGCTAATTAATTTCTTTTTACTGGCTATAATAATGATCCAATCGGATCCCAATTTGGTGATCTGATAGATATGGCCATTCCCTACAGAATATAGTCTCTGAAATTCAGGTGCTCAACAAGACGGACGGACAGACGGACAGACAGACAGGGCTCGATCGACTCGGCTATTGATGGTGATCAAGAATATATACACTTTATGGGGTCGGAAACGATTCCTTCTGTGTGTTACATACATTAACTTTGTGCACAAATAAATAATACCCTATTTCCTCTCCGAGTACCAGGTATAAAACAAACATAAGCAGCGTGAGGGGGGGGGGGGGTGGTTAAAAGTCTGCAGAGGCAGAGGGACGGCAGAGGCCGAGGGAAGCAGAGTGTGAATGAGAGAATGTGAAAAGAATAACAAAAGCTGCAGGACAGTGTGGGTTTAGCCACTGCTAATTAATTTCTTCTTTCTGGCTATAATAATGATCCAATCGGATTCCAATTTGGTGATCTGATAGATATGGCCATTCCCTACAAAATGGCGTTTTTAATTTTCGGCTATATTTAAAATTGTAGATTTGGGAGGTTTTCTCCCTTTTGCGGGGGCGGAATGGGGCGGGGCACATTTTTTAAATACACTTGTAACAGTGTGAGCATACAGAAGTCTGGATGCAAAATTTGGTGGCCCTAGCTTTTATAGTCTCTGAGATTCAGGTGCTCAACAAGACGGACGGACAGACAGACAGGGCTCAATCGACTCGGCTATTGATGGTGATCAAGAATACATACACTTTATGGGGTCGGAAACGATTCCTTCTGTGTGTTACATACATTAACTTTGTGCACAAAAACAATATACCCTATTTACTCTTCGAGTACCGGGTATAAAACAAATATAAGCTGCGTGAGGGGGGGGGGGGGGGGGGGG
>NW_022995821.1:6616-8056 GCF_900245975.1 Drosophila guanche | reverse complement strand
GGGGGGGGGGGGGGGGGGGGGGGGGGGGGGGGGGGTGGTTAAAAGTCGGCAGAGGCAGAGGGACGGCAGAGGCAGAGGCCGAGTGAAGCAGAGTGTGAATGAGAGAATGTGAAAAGAACAACAAAAGCTGCAGGACAGTGTGGGTTTAGCCACTGCTAATTAATTTCTTCTTTCTGGCTATAATAATGATCCAATCGGATCCCAATTTGGTGATCTGATAGATATGGCCATTCCCTACAGAATGGCGTTTTTAGTTTTCTTCTATCAGAGGCAGAGGCCGAGTGAAGCAGAGTGTGAATGAGAGAATGTGAAAAGAACAACAAAAGCTGCAGGACAGTGTGGGTTTAGCCACTGCTAATTAATTTCTTCTTTCTGGCTATAATATTGATCCAATCGGATCTCAATTTGGTGATCTGATAGATATGGCCATTCCCTACAGAATGGCGTTTTTTGTTTTCTTTTATCTTTAAAATTGTAGATTTGGGAGGTTTTCGCCCTTTTGCGGGGGCGAAAGGGGGCGGGGCACATTTTTTAAATACACTTGTAACAGTGTGAGCATACAGAAGTCCGGATGGAAAATTTGGTGGCTCTAGCTTTTGTAGTCTCTGAGATTCAGGTGCTCAACAAGACGGACGGACAGACGGTCGGACAGACGGTCAGACAGACAGGGCTCAATCGACTCGGCTATTGATGGTGATCAATAATATATACACTTTATGGGGTCGGAAACGATTCCTTCTGTGTGTTACATACATTAACTTTGTGCACAAATACAATATACCCTATTTACTCTTCGAGTACCGGGTATAAAACAAATATAAGCTGCCTGAGGGGGGGGGGTTAAAAGTCGGTATAGGCAGAGGGACGGTAGAGGCAGAGGCCGAGTGAAGCAGAGTGTGAATGAGAGAATGTGAAAAGAACAACAAAAGCTGCAGGACAGTGTGGGTTTAGCCACTGCTAATTAATTTCTTCTTTCTGGCTATAATAATGATCCAATCGGATCCCAATTTGGTGATCTAATAGATAAGGCCATTCCCTACAGAATGGCGTTTTTTGTTTTCTTTTATCTTTAAAATTGTAAATTTGGGAGGTTTTCGCCCTTTTTGCGTATGCGGAAGGGGGCGGGGCACATTTTTTAAATACACTTGTAACAGTGTGAGCATACAGAAGTCCGGATGGAAAATTTGGTGGCTCTAGCTTTTGTAGTCTCTGAGATTCAGGTGCTCAACAAGACGGACGGACAGACGGTCGGACAGACGGACAGACAGACAGGGCTTAATCGACTCGGCTATTGATGGTGATCAATAATATATACACTTAATAGGGTCGGAAACGAGTCCTTCTGTGTGTTACATACATTAACTTTGTGCACAATTACAATATACCCTATTTACTCTTCGAGTACCGGGTATAAAACAAATATAAGCTGCTTGAGGGGTG
>NW_022995821.1:0-1726 GCF_900245975.1 Drosophila guanche | reverse complement strand
GTTAAAAGTCGGCAGAGGCAGAGGGACGGCAGAGGCAGAGGGACGGCAGAGGACGAGTGAAGCAGAGTGTGAATGAGAGAATGTGAAAAGAGCAACAAAAGCT
The DNA here is from genome assembly GCF_900245975.1 of Drosophila guanche. Lineage (NCBI taxonomy): Eukaryota > Metazoa > Arthropoda > Insecta > Diptera > Drosophilidae > Drosophila > Drosophila guanche. The sequence goes on along the minus strand of NW_022995821.1, from coordinate 1,623 downwards.
GCAGGACAGTGTGGGTTTAGCCATTGCTAATTAATTTCTTCTTTCTGGCTATAATAATGATCCAATCGATCCCAATTTGGTGATCTGATAGATATGGCCATTCCCTACAGAATGGCGTTTTTAGTTTTCTTCTATCTTTAAAATTGTAGATTTGGGAGGTTTTCGCCCTTTTGCGGCGGCGGAATGGGGCGGGGCACATTTTTTAAATACACTTGTAACAGTGTGAGTATACACAAGTCTGGATGCAAAATTTGGTGGCTCTAGCTTTTATAGTCTCTGAGATTCAGGTGCTCAACCAGACGGACGGACAGACATGGCTCAATCGACTCGGCTATTGATGGTGATCAAGAATATATACACTTTATGGGGTCGGAAACGATTCCTTCTGTGTGTTACATACATAATCAAATATATGCTGCGTGAGGGGGGTGGGGGGGTTGGTTAAAAGTCGGCAGAGGCAGAGGGACGGCAGAGGCAGAGGCAGAGGCCGTGTGAAGCAGAGTGTGAATGAGAGAATGTGAAAAGAACAACAAAAGCTGCAGGACAGTGTGGGTTTAGCCACTGCTAATTAATTTCTTCTTTCTGGCTATAATAATGATCCAATCGGATCCCAATTTGGTGATCTGATAGATATGGCTATTCCCTACAGAATGGCGTTTTTAGTTTTCTTCTATCTTTAAAATTGTAGATTTGGGAGGTTTTCGCCTTTTTGCGGGGGCGGAATGGGGCGGGGCACATTTTTTAAATACACTTGTAACAGTGTGAGTATACAGAAGTCTTGATGCTAAATTTGGTGGCTCTAGCTTTTATAGTCTCTGAGATTCAGGTGCTCAACAAGACGGACGGACAGACGGACAGACAGACAGGGCCCAATCGACTCGGCTATTGATGGTGATCAAGAATATATACACTTAATGGGGTCGGAAACGATTCCTTCTGTGTGTTACATACATTAACTTTGTGCAAAAATACAATATACCCTATTTACTCTTCGAGTACCGGGTATAAAACAAATATAACTGTGTGAGGGGGTGGGGGGGGGGGTTGGTTTAAAGTCGGCAGAGGCAGAGGGACGGCAGAGGCAGAGGCAGAGTGAAGCAGAGTGTGAATGAGAGAATGTGAAAAGAGCAACAAAAGCTGCAGGACAGTGTGGGTTTAGCCACTGCTAATAAATTTCTTCTTTCCGGCTATAATAATGATCCAATCGTATCCCAATTTGGTGATCTGATAGATATGGCCATTCCCGACAGTGTTCTTCTATCTTTAAAATTGTAGATTTGGGAGGTTTTCGCCCTTTTGCGGGGGCGGAATGGGGCGGGGCACATTTTTTAAATACACTTGTAACAGTGTGAGCATACAAAAGTCTGGATGCAAAATTTGGTAGCTCTAGCTTTTATAGTCTCTGAAATTCAGGTGCTCAACAAGACGGACGGACAGACAGACAGGGCTCAATCAACTCGGCTATTGATGGTGATCAATAATATATACACTTTATGGGGTCGGAAACGATTGCTTCTGTGTGTTACATACATTAACTTTGTGCACAAATACAATATACCCTATTTACTCTTCGAGTACCGGGTATAAAACAAATATAACTGTGTGAGGGGGGGGGGGGGGGGG
>NW_022995820.1:27301-28378 GCF_900245975.1 Drosophila guanche | reverse complement strand
CAAAACCACAAACAGTTTGGATCCATTTTATAGCAGTATCAATCAACTTTTCAGATAATCAAGATTTTTTACAACGAAAATTAAGATACTTAAGTTATGTGAAAAAACAAACCGCAACCTCTGAAAAAACCTTAAACTAAAAATTACATCCTTAATAAGTTCCTAGAAAAACAGTTTCTGCCATAGAAAATAAAACCGACTTTTCCCGAGTTTTTAAAGTCAAAATTAAACAAAAAAAAATCTCACAACAATCAAAATTTTTGCATTTTAAAGCTTTACCCAGACGGTAGGCCAAAACCACACAGAGTTTGGATCCATTTTACAGCAGTATCAATCAACTTTTCAGATAATCAACGTTTTTTGCAACCAGATCTAAGATACTTAAGTTATGTGAAAAAACAAACCGCAACCTCTGAAAAAACCTTGAACTTAAAATTACTTCCTTAATAAGTTCTTAAAAAACAAGTTCTGTCATAGAAAATAAACCCGACTTTTCCCGAGTTTTTAAAGTCAAAATTTCGAGAAAAAAAAATCTCACAGCAATCAACATTTTTGCATTTTAAAGCTTTTCCGAGACGGTGGGTCAACCCCACAAACAGTTTGGATCCATTTTATAGCAGTATCAATCAACTTTTCAGATAATCAAGATTTTTTACAACGAAAATTAAGATACTTAAGTTATGTGAAAAAACAAACCGCAACCTCTGAAAAAAATTTAAACTTAAAATTACTTCCTTAATAAGTTCTTAGAAAACAAGTTCTGACATAGAAAATAAACCCCACTTTTCCCGAGTTTTTAAAGTAAAATATCAAAAAAAATAAATCTCACATCAATCAACATTTTTGCATTTTAAAGCTTTACCCAGACGGTAGGCCATAACCACACAGAGTTTGGATCCATTTTATAGCAGTATCAATCAACTTTTCAGATAATCAAAGTTTTTTACAACCAAAATTAAGGTACTTAAGTTATGTGAAAAAACAAACCGCAACCTCTGAAAAAAACCTTAAACTTAAAATTACTTCCTTAATAAGTTCTTAAGAAACAAGTTCTGCCATAGAAAATAAACCCGACTT
>NW_022995820.1:19582-21281 GCF_900245975.1 Drosophila guanche | reverse complement strand
GTAATTAAAGGCTTCCAAAGTAACTTGCAGACGGATGTTATTTACACTGACTTCAGTAAGGCATTCGATTCCGTAAACCATTCTCTTCTTGCACAAAAGCTCAACCTTCTAGGGTTTCCGCCCAATCTGTTGAGATGGATTTCTAGCTACCTGTGTTTTAGGTCTCAAAGGGTCCTTTTCAAAAACTCCGTATCTTTACATGTTATGGTTACTTCTGGAGTACCACAGGGTAGCCATTTAGGCCCCTTACTTTTCACACTCTTTATTAATGACCTGCCTTCTGTATTAACAAATTCTCGAGTACTAATGTATGCGGATGATGTTAAACTCTGTGTCCAGTATAAGGACATTTCATTTCACTCTCGTTTGCAATCTGATCTCAATAGCTTTCAGTCATGGTGCTGTGCAAATATGTTACAACTTAATGCCTCGAAGTGCAATGTTATGACTTTTTGTCGCTCCAGCCCCTTCCTGGCTCCTTACACCCTCTGCGGTAGTTCTCTTGAGAGAATTACATTGGTTGATGATCTAGGTGTTAAACTAGACCCAAAGTTAAAGTTTTCTGAACACATTTCTACCATGGTAAATAAAGCCATGGGTGTGCTTGGGTTTATAAAGAGGTGGTCAAAGGAATTTGAGGACCCCTATACAACGAAGACTCTCTATATCTCGCTAGTTCGTCCGATTTTAGAATACGGCTCATGTGTATGGTGCCCTCAGTACAACATACATCAGGACCGTATTGAATCAGTACAGAAAAACTTTTTATTATTTGCCCTACGGGGCCTCAAGTGGGATGCAACTGTGAGACTGCCATCCTACCGTAGTAGACTTCTTTTAATAAATCTTCCATCCTTAGTTAGTCGTAGAAAAATGCTTGGTGTAATTTTTATGCACAACTTGATCAAGGGGGATGTAGACAGCCCTGACTTGCTGAGCCGCATAAACTTTACGATTCCCATTAGACCCACTAGAAATTTATTCCTTTGTTCCTTCCACTATGTAGATCGAACTATGCCTCACACGAACCCTTTAGGGTTTTATGCTCGGATTATAATTCCCTCTACCAAATTATATCCTCAACTAACTCCCTTCCTCTTCTTAAATCTCTTATATTAACCTAACTCTCCCGTAGTTAGTTTCATTTTTGTTTCGTCTTGTTTCTGATTTTGGTAATTTCTGCTTGCTTAGCTATAGCTTAGCTTAGTCTAGTTATGATTAGCTCTAATTTTCCTCGAATATTAGCCTAACATCTATCTTCCCTGCATGCTCGCGACCGGTTCGGTTAATCGCGCCGCGCGTCATGCGGTAGCGCCCCTCGGTCGGTTGGGCGGGAGGAGGGCTGCGTTCTGCTAGGTTCCGCGCGTAACAGGCTTTGGCTTGGTGTCGCATGGGCCACTTGATGGTGCAGTCATTGCATATCAACGTCCAGAAAAAAAAAACAGCTTCTGCCATAAAAAATAAAACCGACTTTTCCCGAGTTTTTAAAGTCAAAATTAAAAAAAAAAAAATCTCACAACAATCAACATTTTTGCATTTTAAAGCTTTACCCAGACGGTAGGCCAAAACCACACAGAGTTTGGATCCATTTTACAGCAGTATCAATCAACTTTTCAGATAATCAAAGTTTTTTGCAACCAGATCTAAGATACTTAAGTTATGTGAAAAAACAAACCGCAACCTCTGAAAAAACCTTAAA
>NW_022995820.1:12215-14543 GCF_900245975.1 Drosophila guanche | reverse complement strand
AATTTAAACTTAAAATAACTTCCTTAATAAGTTCTTAGAAAACAAGTTCTGGCATAGAAAATAAACCCCACTTTTCCGCGAGTTTTTAAAGTAAAATATCAAAAAAATAAATCTCACATCAATCAACATTTTTGCATTTTAAAGCTTTACCCAGACGGTAGGCCAAAACCACACAGAGTTTGGATCCATTTTATAGCAGTATCAATCAACTTTTCAGATAATCAAAGTTTTTTACAGCCAAACTTAAGGTACTTAAGTTATGTGAAAAAACAAACCGCAACCTCTGAAAAAACCAAAAACTTAAAATTACTTCCTTAATAAGTTCTTAAGAAACAAGTTCTGCCATAGAAAATAAACCCGACTTTTCCCGACTTTTTAAAGTAAAAATTTCGAAAAAAGGATCTCACAACAATCAACATTTTTGAATTTTAAAGCTTTACCCAGACGGTAGGCCAAAACCACACAGAGTTTGGATCCATTTTATAGCAGAATCAATCAACTTTTCAGATAATCAAAGTTTTTTGCAACCAAATCTTAGATACTTAAGTTATGTGAAAAAACAAACCGCAACCTCTGAAAAAACAAGTTCTGCCCTAGAAAATAAACCCGACTTTTCCCGAGTTTTTAATGTCAAAATTTCGAAAAAAAAAAAATCTCACAACAATCAACATTTTTGCATTTCAAAGCTTTTCCGAGACGGTAGGTCAACCCCACAAACAGTTTGGATCCATTTTATAGCAGTATCAATAAACTTTTCAGATAATCAAGATTTTTAACAACGAAAATTAAGATACTTAAGTTATGTGAAAAAACAAACCGCAACCTCTGAAAAAAATTTAAACTTAAAATAACTTCCTTAATAAGTTCTTAGAAAACAAGTTCTGGCATATATTTTCTATGCCCCACTTTTCCCGAGTTTTTAAAGTCAAAAATTCGAAAAAAAAATCTCACAGCAATCAACATTTTTGCATTTTAAAGCTTTACCCAGACGGTAGGCCAGAAACCACACAGAGTTTGGATCCATTTTATAGCAGTATCAATCAACTTTTCAGATAATCAAAGTTTTTTGCAACCAGATTTAAGATACTTAAGTTATGTGAAAAAACAAACCGCAACCTCTGAAAAAACAAGTTCTGCCCTAGAAAATAAACCCGACTTTTCCCGAGTTTTTAATGTCAAAATTTCGAAAAAAAAAAATCTCACAACAATCAACATGTGAAAAAAACAAACCGCAACCTCTGATAAAACATTAAACAAAAAATTACAAAATTGTTAATTCTTAAAAAAACAAGTTCTACCATAGAAACTAAATCCGACTTTTCCCGAAAAAATCTCACAACAATCAACATTTTTGCATTTCAAAGCTTTTCCGAGACGGTAGGTCAAAACCACAAACATTTTGGATCCATTTTATAGCAGTATCAATCAACTTTTCAGATAATCAAGATTTTTTACAACGAAAATTAAGATACTTAAGTTATGTGAAAAAACAAACCGCAACCTCTGAAAAAACCTTAAACTAAAAATTACAAAATTGCTAGTTCTTAAAAAACAAGTTCTGCCATAGAAAATAAAACCAACTTTTCCCGAGTTTTTAAAGTCAAAATTTCGAAAAAAAAAAATCTCACAACAATCAACATTTTTGCATTTCAAAGCTTTTCCGAGACGGTAGGCCAAAACCACACAGAGTTTGGATCCATTTTATAGCAGAATCAATCAACTTTTCAGATAATCAAAGTTTTTTACAACCAAAATTAAGATACTTAAGTTATGTGAAAAAACAAACCGCAACCTCTGAAAAAACCTTAAACTAAAAATTACAAAATTGCTAGTTCTTAAAAAACAAGTTCTGCCATAGAAAATAAAACCAACTTTTCCCGAGTTTTTAAAGTCAAAATTTCGAAAAAAAAAAATCTCACAACAATCCACATTTTTGCATTTCAAAGCTTTTCCGAGACGGTAGGCCAAAACCACACAGAGTTTGGATCCATTTTATAGCAGAATCAATCAACTTTTCAGATAATCAAAGTTTTTTACAACCAAAATTAAGATACTTAAGTTATGTGAAAAAACAAACCGCAACCTCTGAAAAAACCTTAAACTAAAAATTACAAAATTGCTAGTTCTTAAAAAACAAGTTCTGCCATAGAAAATAAACCCGACTTTTCCCGAGTTTTTAAAGTAAAAATATCGAAAAAAAAAAAAATCTCACATCAATCAACATTTTTGCATTTCAAAGCTTTACCCAGACGGTAGGCCAAAACCACACAGAGTTTGAATCCATTTTATAGCAGAATCAATCAACTTTACAGATAATCAAAGTTTTTT